>NW_027202474.1:0-215000 GCF_024711535.1 Dipodomys merriami | reverse complement strand
CTAGCCCCAGGAGTGGCCAATATATAAATAGATAGGTGTGTAAATTGCTACACATACATATACATCTCTCTATATGTATATTCCGCTGAATAAATAAATATTTACTTGCACTCTAAATGTTCTTAGAGTTCCTGAGCTATAGGAGAAGGAAAGAAACATCATTTACCCATCCTGGGTTCAAATGAAGTTCTCAGAATCCAAGCCCTAGCCCTGTTAGCAGGATGAACTCCAGTGTAACACTGTATTTGAAGGACAGAAAACAGTTTTAAAAGCCAGGCTAGGTAAGGAGACCAAGGCCTGCAGGATTAGGAGGCAGAATGTACACACTCAACAGGGAAGTGAGTTGCAAAACCACTTCATTCATTCCAGGCACAGCCAGCAATGAAGGGAAACCTGAAATATTTGTTAGAGTTACACCAGGGACATGCTTTTCTAAGCCTCTTCAAACAATGACTAGTTAAGCTTCCTTCCTCGGGTGAAGGGAGCCTCAGGCTATCGTTAGGTTACCAATAGAGAGCCAGTTTAGTGGGGGAGAGGCGAGGAACAGAGTAGAAAATCCCTGATCTCTGATATTAGGGAGTAGTTTTTTGACTCTCCATCTGTCAGATATGAAGGCCCTTCTTCTACCTTTGCCAGTCCATTTTCCATATCATTAATGCAAATCCCCTGTTCAAGGAGAGGCATGGTTATTTCTCTTCTGTCTCCAAGCAGCTGAATTACAGCCTGGCTCTGCCCTCTTGTCTCTGGGGTGTTTGGCTACCTGAAAAGTGGGAAAAAGACAGTTTTCCTCCTCTGTGGTTGTGTAAAGGTGATGCTGGTGGCGTGGCACATTGCAGAAGGCCTCATTACTGGGAATTGTTCCCTTCTTTCCTGCTGATGTCCAAGACCAGGTACATCTACCATTTTTCTATCTATCTATCTATCTATCTACCTACCTACCTATCTATCTATCTATCTATCTATCTATCTATCTATCTATCTATCTATCTATCTATCTATCATCTATCTATCTATCTATCTATCTATCTATCTATCTATCTATCTATCTATCTATCTATCTATCTATCTATCTATCTAGGTATGTATGTATGTATGTATGTATGTATGTATGTATGTATGTATGTATGTATGTATCTATCTATCTATTTATCTATCTATCTATCTATCTATCTATCTATCTATCTATCTATCTATCTATCTATCTATCTATCTATCTATCTATCTAATCTATCTATCTATCTATCTATCTATCTATCTATCTATCTATCTATCTATCTATCTATCTATCTATCTATCTATCTATCTATCTATCTATCTATCTATCTATCTATCTATCTATCTATCTATCTATCTATCTATCTATCTGCCTATCTATCTATCAATCTATCTGCCTATCTACCTACCTACCTACCTACCAACCTACCTACCTACCACCTTAGCTATCTCTTTGATAATTCTTGGGCTGAACTCAAGGCCTGAGCATTGTCTGTAACACTCTACTACTTGAGCCACAGGACGAATTCTGGCTTTTATCTGTGTATGTGCTACTGAGGAATCGAACCCAGGGCTTCTTGCATGCTAGGCAAACACTCTCTCACTAATCCACATTCCCTGCCCCCTCATCTTTTTTCTTAAAGGTAGTTTTACATAAGTATGCTAGCATTTTATGTCCCCAGATGTATTTTTGGAACACAGGTTATTCCTATGAACCCCGATCTTCTCTTCCCCTGCCTGATTTGTGACGGTTCCTGCATTGGCCTCATAATAAAATGTAAATAAAGGCTGCTGAGAGCTTTAGTGTGCATCATATAAGGACACAGGCCTGGAATCTGAGAAGAGAAAAACGATGAGGCTGAAATGAACAGAATGATGCAGTATGCGCAATGAGCATATCTGAAAACTAAATCAGTAAATAAAAGCAGAAGCATTGCATACAGCCTGTTTGCACTCAGTGAGGTAATATACAGCTGTAAGTAGGGCATTCATACATAAACTTGGCCTTTGCTTTTTGAAATTTTTTGGTGGCCATCCCATGGCTTAAACTCAGTGTGTGATACCTTCCTCAGCTGTTTTGCTCAAGGCTGAGGCTCTACCACTGCCACAACTCCACTGCCAGCCATCAGGTCGTTCACTGAACATAAGCACCTCCCAGGCTTTCCTGCCTGGTCTGGCCTGTATCTCTTATTTGGCCTTCTCTTTCAAAGCTAGAGCTCTACCCTCTAGGCCACTGCTCCACTTCTGGTTTTCTGGTGGTTTATTGGAGACAAGAGTCCCACAGACTTTCCTGCTAGGGCTGGCTTTTAATCATGATCTCCTGAGGAGGCTTCAAGTGGTTTTCCTCAGGGATTCACCTAGGAGCCACTCCACACAAATCTTTCATCTAAATCTCGAGAGGTAATTGAGAAAAACAGAAACAGGAAGATGCTTCTACTGTGTTCTAGATACTTAAGGTTGGAGACACAAAACACATAATTATTAGATCACTTTCTAGGCAAAAGGAGCAATGCAGACAGTATGAGGATCGTTCTAGCTTTTGGTCCTCATACCCTGAGACAGTAAATTAACTGCATCTCAATGCTAAATGACAGTACTGGCATGTCTTGTGGACATTTCCTCATAAATCTTGTGACACTCAATTCTTGGTTTCAAACCTGTGACCAGAAGGGATGATGAGTAGAGAAAAACCTTTTCAGAGAACTTAGCTATAAGGAACAATGGGTAGTTGGCTTATAAGTCCAAACCATTGGAATGACCCTATTAAGAAGTCAGATTGTCCAGATTACAAAACGAAGAAGAAAAGAAAGAAGGTGCCAATGTCTGCTGACTGTAATCCGTGCTCCTCAGGAGGCTAAGATGTAGATAATCTGAGTTTGAATCCAGCCAGCATAAGAAAGTCCATGGCACTATTATTTCAAAGAGATCACAGAAAAACCTAGAAGTGGGGTTCTGACTCCAACTTAATGCACTACCCTTGAGCAAAAGGAGCTCAGATACAAGGCCTAGGCTCATAGTTCAACTCTTGGACCTGCCCCCTCAAAAAGAACCTGCACCTCCATTTCTTTGTGTATGTATAGATATATTCCTATAAGTGAAGCTCCCGTGTAGCTATGATAAATGGCACCAAGATAGGAAATTTGTATTCAATTCAATGAGTTCATAACACAGAGATTGCTTTTATGACATTACAGATTCCAGGGCTCCCCTCACTGCTCCTATTGTAGCCTGAGGGTTTCTCTGCATCCCATGCCAGCTGGAAGAAGTCTTTTTCATTGTCTGGACAGGCACACAGAAGGCCTCCCTCCTGTAGAGCTGTGTATCAAACAACTCCATCTGGGCCAATTAGTGAGGAGGAGTGCGGGCGGTCTCTGAAGGTCAGGAGAAAAAGTCCTCTTTGTACAAGCTATCTCTCTTCCCAGTGCTGTTTTTTGACAGGAAGCCTTCATTTGTACCAACTCCCATGGCAGGACAAGTTCTGTGCACTCATCTTGCCTTTGTGAGACTATATTCCTGGGCTCAGATACATTGCTCAATATAATTCAGGAGTCCTTCTGGCAGACAAGTAGGGCACTGAACCTAATGAAATGTTCCATTGAGGGCAATGATGGGCCGATGATGCCTTTTCTAGTTTTCTGGAGGCTTTGGAAATCCAAGCACATGTTGGATATCACAAAGCTTCCAGTCATCTAGGGCTGGTGAAGCTCATCAGATTTTGAAATCTTTGACCTCTCCTAGTTGGGCCCTGGGTGACTACGCTTTAGGGTTGAACACAGGGCCTGGGTGCTGGCAATGAGCTCAGAACAGAGAAGTCTAGTGCTTTTTTTGTGTCACAGCTTCACTTCTGCTCTCTCTCTCTCTCTCTCTCTCTCTCTCTCTCTCTCTCTCTCTCTCTCTCTCTCTCTCTCTCTCTCTTCTCTCTCTCCCTCTTTGTGTGTGTGTGTGTGTGTGTGTGTGTGTGTGTGTGTGTGTGTGTGTGTGTGTGTGTGTGTGTGTGTGTATGCATATTATAGTCCTGGAGCTTGAACTCAGGACATAGCACTGTACCTAGTTTCTCTTCTATAAGGATTGCCCTCTCCTACTTGAACCACAGAGGCACTTCAGGCTTTTCCCTAGTGATGTGGTCCTGAGAAATCAAGGCCAGGGTTTCATATATGCAAAGCACTATACCCCTAAGGCACATTCCCAGCCCTCTACTTCAGTTTGTTAGTGTGTATCTATTTTTTTTATTGTTGCCGATTGTAGGAGTGGAAAGCTGGGCCTGGGGCTGTCTCTGAGATCTTCAGCTCAAATCTTGTTGCTCTACCACTTGAGCCACAGAACCACTTCTGGTTTTTTTGCGGTTCATTGGAGCTAAGTGTCTCAAGGACTTTCTTTCCCAGGCTACCTTTGAGCCATGATCCTCAGATCTCATCCTCCTGAGTAGCTAGGATGATCAGCATGAGCCACAAGCACCCAGCTATCACTTCAGGTTTCTTAGTGGTGAATTGGAGATAATAGTCTCATGGGACATTTTGTGTCTGAGATAGTTTGGAACTCAGATCCTCAGATCTCAGCTTCCTGAGAAGGCAGGATGACAGATCTCTGCTATAGAACCCTAGGCCATGACACTCTGTTGCAAGTGGTTCCTTGGCTCCACGTGGTGAAATGCTATCCATGAGCCCAAGAAGTAAGGATCAGTGCTTAGGCCCTGAGTTCAAGGTTCATGACTGAGAAAAACAAAATAAAACAAAACAATTTTCTGCAGGAGACAACTCACTAGTCTTCAGTGATACATAATTTTGTCCCTCCCATGGGGACATATCTGATTTTCAATATTCTTATCTGCATAATCATCTCAGTTGTGGAGTTCTTACAAGGACAATGTGAAAGAATGCACCCTTTGATGGACAAAACATATAACACTCTTTTTTTATTCTGTCGTGAGGTTTGAATTCTTTTTTTTTTTTTTTTTTTTTTAATTGTATTTTATTTTATTTGAGAACATACTGTACAGAGGGGCAACAATTACATGGGCAGGATAATGCATACATTTCTTACCAAGCATTGCAGCCTCCTCCTTTGTTTACCCTTCACTTCCCTTCCCCGCCTCCCCCCTCCCCCCACCCAATTTTACCCCCCTCCCCCCACCCAATTATACCCCCCTCCCCCCCCACACCGAAATTGTAAAGCTGGTTTTGACATGACATTTTGTACTTCTCATTGTTGCAACAGGTCCACCTGAGGTTTGAATTCTTGGCCTGAGCTCTGTCCCTCAGATCTTCAGCTCAAGGCTAGTGTTCTACAATTTTAGCTACTGCACCACTTCCGGTTTTCTTGTGGTTTATTGGAGATAGGTTTTCACCGACTTTCCTGCCCGGGCTGGCTTTGAATTACGATACGCAGATCTCAGCCTCCTGAGTAGCTAGGATGACATGCATGAGCCACCGGTGCCTGGCTCCACATAACCCTCTTTACAGGGTTCAGCACACAGCATCTTGTGAAAGACTCAGCACCCAGCACCCAATGAAGGACTCAACACACTGAACCCGGTGAAGGACTCAGCACATTACATCCTGTGCAGGATTCAGCACACAGCACCCCGTGAGGGACTCAGAACCCCAGGAAGGACTCATCACAGAGCTGTATCCCACAAGCTGTCATTAGTATTAGGGTGCTTTCATCAGTATCACCATTCTTTCAGAAACCCATCACAAACTACACAAAGTTCACATCTAATAATTTAGAGGGGTGTTTTTTTGGGGGGGAGTCACCCACAAGGATTGCACTAAAGTGTTGGGGGTACTATCCTAAGATCTTTTGCTCAAGGCTAGAGCTCTACCATTTTGAGCCACAGCTCAGAGTTTCACAGACATCCTGCCAGGGCTGGGTTTTAAACCCACCAGTGTCAGGTCTCAGCCCCCAAGTATCTTGGATGACAGGGGTGAGCAAGCCAGCAGCATCTGGTTCCATGGCGCTTGGTTGCATCTGGGTATTCAGATTATATTGCAGCTGTCAGCACCAAACACCCAGCTTGCTCTGTGATGAGGTATTTGAAGTCCTATTCTTATATAGTTGCAGTCACAACATTCAATCTTTTTTGGTGCCCGTCCTGGTTCTTGAGTAAGGCTCTGCACACAGTCCCTAAGGTTTTATGCTCAAAGCTAGTGCTCTACTGCTTGAGCAACAGCACTACTTCCGGATTTTTATGTGCATGTGGTAGTGAGAAATCGAATCCAGGGCTTTGTATATTCTAGCCATCACTATATAGCACTGAGCCACAGGAATGACATTTATAAACAGATAAATGTGTAGATTGGCATATATATGTGCCTACATATATATATGTAGATGTATAAATATATGTATATGTATAATACAAAAGAAAGATGACTGCATATTATGAAATTACATAAATTATATTACTGCCAATTATTGAAAAATTATTCCTTCGACTTTTAACTATCATGGTTGAATACATAATAAAGTATTAAAATTGAAAATTAGTCAATGTACTATATGTATCTAGTCAATGTGTATAATTTTATACTATACTCATACACTAACTACTAACTTAATTGTTACTTTTATAACATTTATAGTGATGTATATTGGAATGCGTTTCTTAAAATCTCCCACCAATCATTAGCGGCAGTCCCAGGATTTGACCTCCAGGCTTAAGTTGAGGTTTCGGCTATGGCTACCATAATAGCCAGCCAAAAATCAGCATGTAAGGTCATGTACACTTTCTGGGCCTTGTCATTTAGACCCAGGATGGTCACAATGCAAAGCGAAAAAATGTAAAACCACCTTCTTGAACTTCTCCGTTTTATCCTTCTCCTTTCAATTTTAATTTTTTGCTAACCCCGAGATTTGAACTTGGGTCCTAGGATCCCAAGCTCAGCTGTGGCAGAGATGCCAAGACCTGAGTTCAAGCCCCATGTTTGGCCAAAAAACATAACAAAATAAAGCCCTGGCTGGGATTTTTTTTGGAATTTTTTGGAATTTTTCTGGCTGGCATGGGATTTGAACTCAGGGTCTGGGTAACTCTGTGGCATTGTGGGTGAAGGGGAAGCTCTTGGTCCTAGAGGACAAGAAATTCAGACCAGTTTCCAGGGCCTGAATTGAAGCCCCAGCACTGGAAAAAAATGATATTCATATATGATCACTGTTTACATACATGGGTTTAGTAAGTATGACATTTATTACCCTTATTTATTTATTATTATTACACATATAACATTTCATTTATTACATCCTATCACACAGGATATATTTGCATATGGATTATACATTATACTGAGACCCAGGAATTTTTTTTCAGGAAAAATATGTGTGGAAAGTGGTTTCTTACTCCATGAATAAATTTTTGGCGATGCTGGGATTTTAACTCACAGCCTACAATGGCCAATCCATAAATGGGGTCACAGTCTTAGCACACCAACCTCTGGCAAACTGAGCTCCCAGGAAGTTCTAAGGACCTGTGATCAAGCCACAGTAGTGCCCTATATATATATATATATATTGATAGATGTGTAGAAAGCTGTATATATATATATATATATATATATATATATATATATATATATACACACACACACACACACACACACACACACACACACATATATATATATATATACAGAGAGAGAGAATGTGAGGATATTATTAAATTATATAAATTAAATATACTTACCAATGATTAGTTATGAAATTATGCCTCCATTTAATGAAGTATCATGGCTGAATACTTATAAAAATTTTAATAAAAATTAGTATCCTTCCTTTAGGGGAATCATACCATGGTGCTAGAATGGAAGCTATAAATCCAATAATTTTTGTGTGGCATTCTAAAATAGAATCATGAATTAACTGCAAAATTAATTATTATTTTGATAGCATGCACATAAATAGGAACTAGTCTGTCAGGATCTCTCTCCATTTGTGGGTGGTAGTCCTGGCATTCGAACTCAAACGCTAGGTAGTTTACTTCCAATGAAAACCTTTGGAATAATACTGTGAAGATTTCAGATTGTCACGATGTAAAAAAGAACAAGAAGAAAAGAAAGCCAGGTGTCAGTGGTTCCTGCCTGTAATACTAGCTCCTCAGCAGGCTGAGATGTATAGAATGCCAAATTGAATTCAGCTTATTTCTAAGAGATCACAGGAAAATATCCCCATGTGTTGGGGCTGTGGCTCAAGGGCAGAGGACTACCCTTGAGCAAGAGGAGATCAGGGATAGGGCCTCGGCTCCTATTTCAACCTCAGACCTGACAAAGAAAAAAAAGAAGGCAATAACTCCATGTCTCTGAGTATGGATGGATGATGTATGGATGTCACAAAGGATTTACAATATAATCAGTGTGACATCACATTGTCATTATGACATCAGCTCATTGTGACATCACAAATATGTAATGACATCATACCACTATGATATCACATTGTCCTTGTGACATCATATATACATTATGAATGCCTATTATTTGATTTCATTATTTTTCAAATGTGGCATGTGGGTTCATATCAAAAACATTTTGACTTCATAATCATTGTGACATCATAATCCCTTTGTGATATTTCTAAACATCTGTGACAACTCAAACATGTCCTGTCCTCATGTTTTGTGACATGTTGCCACTGTGTTATGTTAGGCTCATTAAGAGCTCAAACTCTTTTTGACATATTATTTCAGGTGTGACATGAAATATTAGCACTATGCTGTGATATCATGAACATTGTGACATCACACTACTAGATTTAATTACCATTGTGTCACATTGTCACATCACAAATCTGCTCTGACTTCATCACATTTGTGCCAACAAATGCTTTGGAATCGTCACAAGCCCGTTCTAAATTTATATACTCATTGTGGATTAATGAAAATTGAGGTCTGGACTGCCATTGTCACATCACCAATCTACTGTGACATCACAAAACTATTTTGAACTCATCTCTATTATGGCATCACCAACTAATTGTGATATAACAACACTATTATGACATTATAATTTGACATCATATTGCAATTGTGATATTACATACTTTCACAAACCTATTATGATCTCATTACATCTTAGAAAATTCATGGCTTTTGGGATGTCAAGCCCCTTCTGTGAATTGTATCATTCTGAACTTCTAGCAATTGAAATGTGAAATAAGATGTCACATTACAAACTAGTTTGGACATCATTAACTCATTTTATATCAATAATTATATCATTTTTATATCATTAACACTTTGACAACCGAAACCTGTTAGCAACTTTAGCACTTTTAACAAAAAACATGGCCTTTGCATCATCATACTTCATTTGTGTATGTCGAGATTTCACTCTTATATCCTCACCATAAATTAATGGCAATTAAATTCTGACATGCCATTGTGACATCACAAACCCTTTGTGACATCATTACCAGTGTGAAATCCGACTGTTTTTATGACACCATCAACTCATTGTGACATCACCAAGCTACAGTAACATCATAGCATTATGACATCACATTGCCATTTTGCTTTCATAGACACATTGTGAATGTATACACTGTGATTTCATTCTTTTTCAAATGTGGCATATCAGTTGATATCAGAAACACACTGTGACCTCATAACCATTGAAACATTACAAACTCTGTCACATCATAACCAGTGTAACATCACAATGTTGTTATAACATCTTTAGCTTATGACATTATAGCACTTGCCAATATGTCATTGTGACATCATAGTCACATTATGAATGCCTAATCATTGTATTTGAAATGTGGCATGTGGGTTGATATCAGAAACTCATTGTGATGTCATAAACATTGTCACATCAAAATCCCTTTGTGACATCAATTTGGCAATGTGACATCACAGTGGCAATGTAATGCTACTAAGGCATCGTGATATCACAATGGGTTTCTGATATCAACCGACATGCCACATTAAAAATAGAATGAAAAACTTAATAGGCAAGCACAACGTGTGTATGACATCAGAATGACAATGTGATGTTACAATGCTATGATGTCATTGTAGTTTTACATGTCAAAATGAGCTGATGGTGTCATAATGGCAACATGATGTCACAATTATGATGAAGTCAGAAAAGATTTGTTATATTTCAATGGTATGTCTGTCAGTTGTCATTAGTTCCCCATAAGGATATGGATACAAAAAAGGTTCTGTGATGTCACAGAGGCCATGTATGTTTTAAAGGTGGTAAGAGGTCTTAATTGGAATGGTACAATGTGATTCATAATGTCAAAATGGAAATGACATGTCCCATTGTATTTTTTTTTATCAATGATTTATTTTTTTATTTTTTTTTATTGTAAAGATACTATACAGAGGGATACAGTTACATGAGTGAGGTAATGAGTACACTTCCACTTCCTCTTGAACATTGTTACCCCCTCCATTGTTTTCCCCCTACCATCCCCTCCCTCCCTCCCTTCCCCAAGGTTCTTTTTTTTTTTTTTTGATTGTGATTAAGTGATTACTTAATTTCCGGAAATTCACAGTATTGTGGAATAATGATGCTCATTTAAAGTCACAAGTTCATTCTAACTTTCCTGGAGCAAATTGTCTATCACAGTCTGTAATATATAACGGTGCTCATATGTTATATACCATATATGTGATCAGCAGCATGGGGATATTTAGTAGTGGTTCAACCAGATGAGTGGGAGTTCTTTGTTTCTTAAGTCCTGTTAGTTTTGTCATATCACCTAACATTTTGGATTCATCATCCACTTATCAGGGAGACCATGTACTGTTTGTCTCTTCGTTCTTGGCTTACCTCGCTCAACATGATTCCTTCTAGCTCCATCCATTTCCCTGCAAATGCCATTATTTTGTCATTTCTAATGGCTGCATAATATTCCATTGTGTATAGATACCACAATTTTTGGATCCATTCATCTGTGGTGGGGCATCTAGGTTGTTTCCATATCCTAGCTATTGCGAACAGTGCTGCAATAAACATGGAGGTGCACGTGTCCTTGTATATTGGTTCCTGTTGTTCAGGGTAGATGCCTAGAAGTGGTATGACTGGGTCGTAAGGGAGGTCAATCTTTAGCTTTCTAAGGACCCTCCAGACTGCTTTCCAAAGTGGTTGTATGAGTGTACATTCCCACCAGCAGTGTAATAGCGTTCCTCGTTCTCCACATCCCCTCCAGCATTTGTCGTTGGCTGATTTGTGGATGTGGGACATTCTGACTGGGGTAAGGTGGTATCTCAGGGTTGTCTTTATTTGCATTTCCTTCACCACCAGGGATGATGAACATTTCCTCATGTGTTTCTTTGCCATTTTTATTTCTTCATTTGAGAAGTCCCTCTTTAGTTCCCTTGCCCATTTAGTAATTGGTTTGTTGGGTTTGGGAGGGATTAGTTTCTTGAGTTCCCTGTATATACAGGATGTTAACCCCTTGTCTGATATATTGCTGGTAAATATTTTTTCCCAATTAGTTGGTTGTCTTTCTAGCTTGGTTGCGATAGCTTTATCTGTGCAGAAGCTTTTTATTTTAAGGTAGTCCCATTTGTCGAGTCTCTCTCCAATTTGTTGTGACCCTGGGACTCTGTTCAGGAAGTTCCTTCCTGTGCCTATTAGTTCAAGTGTCTCTCCTACTCTGTCCTGCAGTAGTTTCAGAGATTCAGGTTTAATGTTAAAGTCTTTAATCCATTTTGAGTTGATGTTGGTGCATGGTGATAGGCTGGGGTCCACTTTTAGTTTTCTGCATGTGGCTGCCCAGTTTTCCCAGCACCAGCGGTTCAAGAGGCTGTGTTTCTTCCATTGTATGTCTTTGGCTCTTTTGTCGAATATCAGCTGGCTGTAGGCCTGTGGATTTATTTCTGGATCTTCTATTCTGTTCCATTGGTCTTCGGGTCTGTTTTTGTGCCAGTACCATGCTGTCTTTGTTATTATAGCTCTGTAGTAGAGTTTGAAGTTCGGCATGGATAGCCCTCCCATATTGTCTTTATCCCCTAGAATTGTTTTGGCTATTCTAGGTCTTTTGTTGTTCCATATGAATTTTGGACTGTTTTCTGTATTTCAGTGATGTACGTCATTGGGATTTTAATCGGAATTGCGTTGAATTTGTATATTAGTTTTGGAAGTATTACCATCTTTACTATATTAAGTCGGCCTATCCAGGAGCATGGGAGGTCTTTCCATTTCCTAGTGTCTTCTGCAATTTCTTTCTTTAACTTTTTATAGTTCTCATTAAATAGTTCTTTTACATCTTTGGTTAGGTTAATTCCTAAATATTTTATTTTTCGGGAGGTTATTGTGAATGGGGTTGCTCCCTTTATTTCCCTCTATTCCTGTACATTATCAGTGTATAGGAAGGCAACTGATTTTTGTGGGTTTATTTTGTATCCTGCTATTTTGCCGAAGTGATTTATGATTTCTAAGAGTTTGGGGATGGAGTTTTTGGGATAGTGGAGGTATAGTATCATGTCATCTGCAAAAAGGGATAGTTTAACTTCTTCTTTCCCTATGCGGATCCCTTTAATGTCTTTTTCTTGCCTTATTGCCCTGGCTAAGGGTTCTAGGACTATATTGAAGAGGAGTGGAGACAGTGGGCATCCTTGCCTTGTTCCTGATTTTAGGAGAATTGGTTGCAGCTTTTCCCCATTAAGTATAATATTGGCTATTGGTCTGTCATAAATGGCTTTTATTGTTTTTAGAAATGTTCCTTCTATTCCTATTTTCTCCAGAGCTTTTAGCATGAATGAATGTTGAATTTTGTCAAAGGCCTTTTCTGCATCTGTAGCGATAATCATGTGATTCTTGACCTTGGCTCTCTTGATATGTTGGATTACATTTATTGACTTACGTATGTTAAACCATCCCTGTGTCTCTGGGATGAAACCTACCTGGTCATAATGAATTATTTTTTTATGTGTTTCTGGATTCTGTTAGCTAGAATCTTGTTAAGGATCTTTGCATCTGTGTTCATCAAGGAGATTGGCCTGTAATTCTCCTTTTTGGTTGGGTCTTTGCCTGGTTTGGGGATGAGTGTGATATTGGCTTCGTAGAATGAGTTTGGGATAGCTCCTTCCTTCTCTGTTTCTCTGAAGAGTATGGGTATTAGTTCTTGTTTAAAGGTCTTATAGAATTCTGCTGTGAATCCATCTGGTCCTGGGCTTTTTTTTATTGGAAGACTTTTGATAGCTTCCTGTATCTCATTATAGGATATTGGCTTATTTAATTGGTTAACTTCTTCTTTGCTCAGTTTGGGCAACTTGTATTTCTCTAAAAATGCATCCATTTCTGCCCGATTTTCTTCCTTTAGAGAGTATAGCTTTTGAAAGTAGTCTGTTAGAATTGTTTGGATATCTTGGGTACGTGTGGTGATGTTTCCCATGGCATCCCTAATCCTATTAATATGGGTTTCCTCTCTTCTTTTTTTTAATTAATCTAACCAATGGGCCATCAATTTTGTTTATTTTTTCAAAGAACCAGCTTTTTGTTTGGTTTATTTTGGTTATGGTTTTCTGATTTTCTAATTGGTTAATCTCTGCTTTTAATTTGGTTATCTGGCTTCTTCTAGTAGCTTTAGGTCCCATTTTTTCCTGTTTTTCTAGCTGTTTTAATTGCAACATGAGATTATTTACTTGGTCTGTCTCCATTCTCTTGATGTGGGCACTGAGGGCAATAAATTTGCCCCTCAGGACTGCTTTTGCTGTGTCCCACAAGTTTCTTTGTGAGGTGTTTTCATTTTCATTGAATTGTAGGAAATGCTTTATTTCTTCTCTGATCTCTTCTGTTATCCAGGCATTGTTAAGGAGTGTGCTGTTCAATTTCCATGTATTGGAGAAATTTCTGCGGTATGCTTTGTTATTGAGAGCTAGCTTGATTCCACTGTGGTCAGATAGGTTACAGGGGATTATGTCGATCCCTTTGTATTTGCTTAAGTTCCTTGCATGAACTATGATATGGTCTATTTTGGAGAAAGTTCCGTGAGCTGCTGAGAAGAATGTGTACTGTGTTGTTTTAGGGTAAAATACTCGGTAGATGTCAGTTAATTCCGCTTGAAGTATGGCCTCTCTTAATTCGGTAGCTTCTTTGCCAATCCTCTGGTTGGTAGACCTGTCCTTTGGTGAGAGTGGTGTGTTAAAGTCTCCTAGTATTATCGTATTGGGATCTATTTTATTCTGTAAGTTTGAGAGCATTTGTTTGACATATCTGGGTGCACCAATATTTGGGGCATATAAGTTGATGATGGTTATATCCTCCTCTTGGATTGTTCCCTTTATTAATATGTAGTGTCCGTCCTTGTCTTTCTGTACTGATTTTAATGAAAAGTTTATTTTGTCAGATATCAGGATAGCTACACCTGCTTTCTTACTGGGGGCGTTTGATTGGTAGATCCTTTTCCACCCCTTCACTCTGAGTTTGTTTGTATGTTTGGCTGAGAGGTGGGTCTCCTGAAGGCAACAGATGGATGGGTCTTGTTTTCTTATCCAGTCCTCAGTTCGTTTTCTTTTAATTGGCGAATTCAGCCCATTTATATTAAGAGAAAGTATAGAGAGATGCATTGTTGTCCCTGCCATTCTGTTTTCCTAAGTTTTTCTTTTTTCCTTTCCTCCTGTGCTTGCTCAGTTAGACTTTGAGTAACGCCTGTTTGGGGCAGGCCCCAGTTCCTGGCTGCTTTCTTCAGGTTGTGTCCCCCCTCTTAGAATTCTTTGTAATGCTGGCTTAATGTTTATGTATTCATTTAGTTTTTCTTTGCTATTAAAAGTTTTCAGTTCTCCATCAAATGTGAATGCTAGCTTTGCCGGGTAGATCAGTCTGGGTTGGCAGTTATTGGCTCTCAGGGCTCGTATGGTGCTTTCCCAGGCTTTTCTTGCATTCATTGTTTGTGTGGAGAGATCTGCAGTAATTCTTATTTTTTTCCCATTGTAGTATAGCTCCTTCTTCATTTTTGCTGCATGCAGGATTGTTTCCTTATTATTCAGATCTATCATTTTTACTATAATGTGTCTAGAAGTGTTTCTCCTGGGGTCTTGCTTGTTGGGTGTTCGATAAGCTTTTGTGATGTAGTTAAGATGGTCGTTTTTGAGGTGGGGAAAATTTTCATTGATTATCTTGTTAAATAGGTGTTGCATTACCTTGCTCTGGAATTCCTCACCTTCGTCCACTCCAATTATGCGAAGGTTAAATTTTTTAGCATTATCTGCTTGCTCTTGAATATCCCTTTGGTTTAATTTGAGTGTTTTTTCCATATCTGTCACTTTTTGGTCCAGTTGGTGTATTCTGTCTTCTGTATCTGACACCCTACCTTCAATTTCATTCACTCTGTTGACAGTGGCTTCTATTGTGGTTTGCATGGAGGAAATGGATCCCTTTATGGATTCAATGTTGGTTCTCAGAGTACTGATCTCACCTCTCAATGAGGTATGCATTACCTCTAATTTGGCATTTATCTCACTTCTTACTGAGGTTTGTGCAGCTTCTATTTTTGCATGCATCTCTTGTTTGATACCCTGTATCTCTTTGGATAGTTCATCCTTGTGCTCTTTCAATTTCTGATCAATTTCTCGCTTTATTTCTTGAGTCATTGCCTCCAGCAACCCTTGGAAGTAGCCTTTGTCTTCCATTCCTGCTTTGCTCCCACTGGGGCTCTCCCCTGTGTGGCTGCTGGCTTTTGAGGTGGGCTTGCTGTCCTGGGTGGTAGTAAACCTTGTGATTTTTCTCTGTGATTTTCGCATGGAGGTTCAGGAGACTGCTCTTCAATTTTGTTTTGGTGTGTCTGTCTTTGCTTGGTTGCTGATTCTGTATTGGTAGAGAGAGTCTGTGCCTGATCTGGGTTCTGTTGGGAGCCTATTTCCAGCTGCTATTCTGACCTACTTAGGATTCTCAGCTCTCTGCTGTAGATTGCTGGCAGTTCCCGCCTTTGGAAGGGTTGAGCAGCCTAGACTGCTTGTGTTTGCTCCTACGGGTGCTCTTGTGAAGAACAGATGCTCTGGATGCACTCTCCCAAATGCTGGAGTCTGCTATGAGCTCCTGATGTGTTTTTGTTTATTTGTTTTGGGCTGGTTGTGGGCTTGAACTCTAGGTTTGGGTGCTGTCCCTCAGCTTTTCAGCTCAAGGCTGGCACCCTACCGTTTGAGCCACAGCACCACTTCTGACCCTTTTTGCTTTTGTGATGCTGAGGAATCAGATCCAGGGCCTCATACATCCAAGACTATCACTCTATTGCTGAGCCGCCTTAACAGTCTGAGCTCCTGCTTACTATCAGGTGCTGGCAGCCTGTGTTGCCCAATTCTCAGTCTAGGGTATATGGGTGGAGTTTTGGTGGGGTTTGGGCTTCTCTTGTCCTGGGCCTCCAGGTCTTTTGTTGTCACAGGCGTGCTTCCCGGGGGAGTGTTGTTTCCTGGTTTTCTCCCCTCTGTTGAGGCATATGCTCAGCTTTTTACTTCAATTGGGAGAAGTTGGTTGTGTTGTTCAGGCGCCGGATCCCCGGGCCTGGTTCCGGCCCCAGCCTGGAGCGCACTTGTTAGGCCTGTGCTGATGTGTATACCACCTAGGTTATGCAGCCTGGAGCGCACTCGTTAGGCCTGTGCTGATGTGTATACCACCTAGGTTATACAGCCTGGGGGACACAGTTCGAATTTCTTCTACTGTTGGTAGTCTTGACCCAGGGGCGCTGTTCCTGGCTTGGGCATTTAAGCTCCCTTCCAGGGGTGCTCTTGCTCTAGCCTGGCCAGCTGAGTGTGCTCCACGGGCTGGTGGAGCTCTCAAACAGTTCCCAGTTTTAGTGGGTCCTGTGGTCCGGGTGCTGGGGTAGGGAGTCTAGGTCAGGGTCTGGGGATTCCCTCCAGCTCTGGTCTCCCTTGAGGGATACACTTCCCCTGTGGGGTACTCACCCTGGAGCTGGTTGTTTTTGTGTGGTGTAGGTCGTCAGTTGTTGTTGCAATCCAGGCTGGGTTGGGCGGTGGTGGCTCTGTGTGATTCTTTTCTGTCTCTGCCTCTGTCGAAGCTGTCGGGTCAAGAGTGTCCACACTCAGGCAGCTTCTTCTCGGTACCTCTGGGGCCCGAGTGACCCCGCCGGGTCGTTGAGATCGTGATCGGGCGGGCGGGTGGTTTGCAGACAGGACCCTTTGTCGCACTGCTGGCGCCAAGCGGCTTTGGTGGGATGGAACCTCTCTGCTCGGGTGGAGAGTGCTGGATCGTTGCAATTGCAATCAGGCGGGCCGGGTGGTCTGCCGACAGGTCCTTTTGTCACTCTGCTTATGCCGAGCGGCTTTGGCGGGATGGAGTCTCTCTGCTCGGGTGGAGAGTGAGGGGTGGGGGTGGGATCCTCGTGGAGACTCCCGGCTGGTAGGTTTCTCTGTTCCTGGCGATCTGCTGTTCTGCAAACCAGTACCTGATGTTCTGAAAGCGGCCCCCTGTGTCTCTGCTGTGTCTCTGGGGCTCCCCCAGCCCCCGCCAGGCCGGCTGGCCGGCGGCTTGGCGCACTGCCGCGCGGCCAGTAAAGGTTGGGGGAGGGGTCTTTGCTTTTCTCTGTTTTGAAATTCTTCTTTTTCTCTCTTTCTTTTTTTGTTATTCTCTGCCTCTGGTTTTTCTCTGAGTGTTCGTCTTTTTGTTGTTGTAGGTCTCTTGGGGAGATTAAGCGTAGGAACTCGAACTCTCTTTTTGGTTGGAGAGAGCTGTGGCGTTTCCCTACTGCCCCATCGCCATCTTGGTCCCTGTATCCCATTGTATTTTTTGATGTCACCGTGGTGGTGATGAGATCACTACAGTTTTGTGATGTCACAGTTTGTTTGTAATTTCAGAATGATATATCCAATTTCAATTACTTAGAATTCAATATGAGGATACCAGGAGATAGAAGAAGCTTTATAGTATGAGGCCATATTATGAGAAAACCCAATGGGACAGTGATTTCACACACACAATGTGATGTCTCAACATCTTATTATAATAATGTTTTGATGTCACAATTGGTGACGCCATACTGATGAGGTGGTCGTAATAGATTGGAGATGTCCCAAGGGGTTCATGATGTCACAATGGCATATGGGATCCCAATTGTCATTAACTCATCATGAGTATATGAGTTTGGGAAGGGATTCTGATGTCACTAACGTATATGTAGTCAAAAAGGTGAAGAACTAAAAGGTCTGACACAAAGGATATGATGTCCAGCAGTGTGATATCAATATGTTACACTGGATTTTAGATATCTCATGTCATATCTGAAATATGAGGTCAAACACAGATTTTTCAACTCACAAAAATGGGCCTAAGATATCACAATAGCATGTCACAAGTGTTATGAGGACAGGAGAGGTATTTGATGTCACAGTGAGTTAGTGATATAACAAAGGCAATGTGCTGTGACAAAGAGATTTTGATGTCACAAAAGTTATGAGTTCACAGTGATGTCTTGATATCAACCCACATGGCACATTTGAAATAGAACAAAATCAAAGAATAGGCATTCACAATGGGTGTATGACATCAAAATGACAAAGTGATGTCAAGACAGCAAAGTTTGATAGGATATGAACTCATTACCTTGCTCATATAACTATAATCCCTCTGTACACTTTACTTATAATAAAAGACACAGAATTTTAAAAAAGAGAAAAATGGTATGGTATCATTGGGGTTTGGTGATATCACAATGAGATGATGGTGTTATGATGACAATGTGATTTCACAGTCATAATTATTGCAGAAAGTATTTGTGATGATACAATACTATGTGTGATCACAATTTTCAATAATTCACTATGAGGATATGGCTACACAAAGGTCTGTGATGCCACAGAGGTTGTGTTATTTAAAGGTGATAAGAGCTTACATAGCTTTGTGATGTCACAATGTGATTGTGAAAGCACAACAGCAATGTGATGTCACAATGGGGTTGTGATGTCACAGTGGTGATGAGGTCACAATGAGTTTGTGTTGTCAGTATGAGTTTGTAATATCACCATGACATATCCAATTTTAATTTCTACTAGTTCACAATGAGGATAGAATTTCAATGAAAGAATCTTAAGCTCCAAAGACCATGAATTTTTAGTCATAACTTGTATGATATGCAGCCATTAGAATATTTTAGTCTTTCAGTATGCTTAGAATCTGTTTTCAAACTCATAATAATTCAGGTATGACATATGATATCTATCATAAATTGACTTACATCATGACCATTGTGACATCATATTGATAGACATCAAGACCATGGTGTCACATTGTGAACTCACAAATCTGTTAGGACTTCATCACTTTTGTGCCAACACATGACATTGGAGACAACACAGACCCTTTGTGAACTCATATCTTCATTGTGAATTAATGATATTTGAGATCCAGCATAGCATTGTGATATTTCCAACCAGTTGTGACACAAACAAGACCACACTAAAGCTACCAGCACAACTATGCTTATTGCGGCATTATTTACCATATCTAAGATATGGAACCAACCCAGCTGCACCTCAGTAGATGAATGGATCAGGAAAATGTGGAATTCTATGCCTCCATCAGAAAAGAATGACATTGACATAGCCCCATTTGTTAGGACATAGGAAGGCTTGGAAAAAGTTATATTAAGTGAAGTAAGCCAGGCCCAAAGAAACATAGGTCCCATGGTTTCCCTTATTTGCAATAACTAGTATATGTCTGAGTCAAGCAGAAAAGGTCAGATAAGTTGATGTTACTGGAATGAACCCTAAGATAAGTATTCAAATTTTTTGTTTTTTTTTTCCTTTCATGCAATTTTTTCTATCATATTTATAAGATGATTTCTATGTTGCTTTGTATGTCCCTCCCCCACAGTATAACCCATACTTTCACTGTATTTGATGTGGGTATAGTTTGTGGAGGGGAAGGGAAAAAAATAACAAATCGTTTAACTAGGGATAAAGGAGGACCCATTGCAACAATGAGATGTACAAGTCATTTTGTCGAAAAAGAAACTTAAAAACTTTGGTGGGGCTTGGAGGAGGATTGGGTGGGAAGAGAGGAGGAGTATGGGAAGAGTTGGGAAGGGGAAACAACCAGGAGGCAATAATGCTTGATAAGAAATGTACTCGTTATCTTGCCCACATAATTGTAACTTCTCTGTACGGTATTCTCACAATAAAAAACAAGACATTACAAACCCCCTCCCCCCAAAAATTGTGACAGCACAAACCTATTATAGTAGAAACACATTGTGATCTAATAGCCATTGTGGTAGCACAATCCCTTTGTGACCCCACATTTCCATAGGGATATCACTAACCCACTGTGAAATTCTAATCCTCTCATACCCAATCCAGGTATGAAATGTGATACCCGAATCCAGTGTGACATTTAGATCATAGTGACATCACACTGAAAGATGTTAAGAGCATTTTGTCACATTCTGACAACACACACCTGTTAGGACTTCATCACTTTTGTGACAACGCATGACTTTTGAGATACCAGAGTCCCTTTATGAGCTCATATACTCATTGTGAGTTAATGACAATTGAGATCACATGTGTCATTTTGATATCACCAACCCATTTTGACATCACACACCTCTTGTAAATATCACTAGTGTGGCATCACCAATTGTGATATGAAAACCTTATTAAGTTATCATATTGCAACATCACATTGCCATTATTATATCACTGTTCCATTGTGTTTTCTAAAACCTAGTATGTCTTCATAGCATTTTAGAAAATTCATGGCCTGTTATACTTCAGTCTTCTGTGAACTCATATCCTCATTGTATAATAGTAGCAACTGAAATTGGACATGTGGTTATGAGATGTGTTTTCACAAAACTATTATTTCATTACCAATTTGACATCCAAACCCATTGAAAACTTTCATTGCCATTTGACATCACTATCACATTTTGACATCCTAAACCTATTAGGACCTCTTAGCACCTTTGAAGAAAACATATGGCCTTTGTGACATCACAGTCCCCTTGTGAAACTATACCCTCATTATGAACTTCCAATTGGTATCAGACATGTCATTGTAATATCATGAACCCTTTGTGGCATCACCAGTGTGACATAACATTTTCATTATGACAGTGTCAACTACTTTTGACATCACAAAAGTACAATGACAAGATAGCATTATGAGATCACATTGTCGTTGTGATGTTACAGATAGATGTGAATGCCTATTTTTAATTGTTTTTTTTTCCGGTTGTGGGGCTTGAACTCTGGGCTTGATTGCTGTCATTGCTCTTCTGCTCTAGGTGAGCACTCTATCGCTTGAGCCACAGCACCACGTCTGGTTTTCTAGTCGTTTTTATTGGAGATGAGTCTCATGAATTTTCCTGCCTGAGCTGGCTTTGAACTATGATCCTCAGATCTCAGCCTCCTGAGTAGCTAGGATTACAGGTGTGAGCCACCGGTGCAAGGCTATTTCATACTATTTCACATTTGACATGTGTGTTGATATCAGAAACATAATGTGACCTCATAAGCATTGTAACATCATAAATCAACATTGACATCAAATTGACATTATTACACCATCAGCTCATTGTCACATCACCAAACGACAATGGCATCATAGCAGTGTAAATCACAGTGACATTGTTACATCATAGACGTAACAGTGTAAAGGACTACTGAATGAATTCATTCTATTTCAGAAACCCATTTTGATAATATAACCATTGTGATATCACAATACATTGTGACATCACATTGCCATTGTGATATCATTATCCTGCTGTGCCATAACAAACCAGTCCTGTCCTTATAAGTTTTGTGTCATGCTGCCCTAGTTATATATTCGGCCCTTTGTGAGCTCATAATCTGTTTTCAATCTCATATTTCTGGTATGTCATGTGATATCAGAAATCCCCTGTGACATCATATTGCCAGATTTCATGAATATTGTGTCACATTGTGACATCACAAACTGTTAGAACAGCATCACATTTGTGACAACACATGCCTTTGGAGACATTACAGTCCCTTTATGAACTCATATTCATTGCCAATTAATGACAGTTGAGATCTGCCATGTCACTCTGACATCATAAACCCATTGTGACATCACAAATTTATTGTGCTCATCATGAGAATGGCATCAACAACTAATTGTGGTATCAAATCATTATTTTGACATTATATTGTGGTATTGCCGTTGTGACACCATTGTTCCATTGTGTTTTTACAAACCTATTATGGTGACATCACATCTTAGAAAATTCATGGCCTTTGAGATTTCAAGCTTTTTCTGTGAACTCATGTACTTATGACCCCTAAGTCAATGAGACAAGCCATCGAGTCACATTTAATATAATAAAACAATTTACAATAGAAAGGCTACTGTGATTACCTTATCCTGGACTGGATACCCAGTGCCAAGAGCATCCTTGACCAACAAACCTCAGAACTTCAATGGGCAGTCCCACCCTTTCTAATTGGTCTGCAAACCACCAACCAAAAAATTATGATCTCCAAAGCGCCAAACCTCAATGGGCAAGGCTTTTTACTTTTCCATTCCTCCCTCCTTCACTACAGAGCTGTCCTTGCTTCCTGGTCTTTCTCGTTATCCCTTCCACCACTTCCTTCTTCTCTTCAGGCCTCTCCACTCTCCACAGGCCTGCCCTACTCTGCCCCAGTGACCACTTGCCAACCTTCTGCTCTCCATCAACTTCCTCTCTTCTCAGGTTTTTTTCCTTTATTCCATCCAGGTAGCACCCATTTTTATTTCCCCTTCCAATGCTCTGAAAATGCAAGCTATATATAGGTTTACCTCTCTTCACTCCAACGGGTCTTCTGCCTAACAGTTTTCAACCATCACTTCCCAAACTGCCCAATGCTTAATCACTTCTTGACAGCTCACCTTGTGAGGCTTGACACTTCAGCATTGGCGGCATTTCCCACACTCTCCCGTGGGCCAGGCCAATGATTATCAGCTCTCACAGATAATACTGGCCCCAGTGGTTATTACAGTATCCTCATAGTGAATTAGAAGAAATTGAAATTGTGTATGTCATTGTTATATTATGAACTTGATAAGACATCACTAACCCATTGTGACCCTATCACCGTGGTGACATCACAAACTCATTGGGATATCACATTGCCATTGTGCCACCATGATCACATTGTGACATCCCAAACCTATTATGACCTCAGGAGCTTTGCAAGAAAGCATGGCCTTTGTGAAATCACAGGCCTTTTGGTATCCATACCCTTATTTTGAGCTAATGACAATTGAGATGAAACATGCCATTTTAACATCTCAAAACCTTTATGACATCATCACCAGTGTAATATCACATTGTCATTATGACATCAGCCCATCATGACATCATAAAACAATGACATCATAGCATTATGATATCACATGGTCATTCTGATGCCACAGACACATTGGAATGCCTATTCTGTGATTTCATTCTATTTCAACTGTGGCAGGTGGGTTGATATCAGAAATACATTGTGACCACATAACCATCATGACATCACAATATCTTGATGACACCATATTGCAATTATGATATCACTAACCCACTGTGACATCACAAACTGTCCTATTCTCATAAATTTTTGACATGCTTCCAGTGTGATCACTTTGGCCTCTCTGAGTTCATAAACTGTTCAACTCATAATACTTCAGGTATGACAGGTGATATCAGAAATCTACTGTGACATCATGACCATTGTGACATCACACTGCAAGATATCATGACCAATGATTCACATTGTGACCTCACACACCTGTTAAGACTCATGATATTTGTGCCAACATATGCCTTTGGATACATCATTAACCCTTCTGAACTTATATATTCATTGTCAATTAGAGATCTGGCATGAGATTTTGACATCACCATCTCATTGGGAAATCACAAACCTATGTGACCTCATCACCTGTATGGCATTACCAACTATTTGTGACTTCAAAACAATACTATCCCATGTAATAGTAACATCACATTACCAATCAGATTTTCACCATTGCATTTTCACCAATCAATTATTTCCTCATAATATTTTACAAAATTCATGGCCTTTCTGACTTCTAGCTCCTTATGTGAACTAGTAACTTCACTGTGATCTAGTAGAATGAAATTGGACATGTAATGGTGATATTACAAATTCATTGTGACACCATTATCCAAGTGTGACCTTATCACCACTGTGATATGAAAACCCATTGTGACATCACATTGCCACAGTGATATCTCGGTCACCTTGTGACATCCCAAACCTGTTTGACCTCTTAGCACTTTTGAAAAAGCACATGGTACTTGTGACATCACAGTCCCTTTGGGTAACCATATCCTCATTGTGAACAAAGGACAACTGACATCAGACATGCCATTGTAACATTACAAACACTTTGTCATATCATCTCCAGAGTGAGATCACACTGTTTTATGATACCATCAAATCATTGTGACATTCCAAAATGACAATGAAGTCATAGCATTATGACATCACATTTTCATTGTTAGGTCATAGAGACAATGTGATTGCCTATTCTGTGGTTTCATTATATCTCCAATGTGACATATAGGCTGATTTCAGAAACCCATTGTGACCACATCACCATTGTGACATTACAATCCCTTTGTGACCTCATATTGACATTGTGATATTATTAATACAATGTAACATCACAGACCTCTCTTGTCCTCATGAATTTTGTAACAAGTGTCTACCTTGACCTGGGCTGGATGCCCACAGCTAAATGCAGCTTCAACCATGAACCCTCAGACCTCCAAAGAGCAGCCCCGCCATTTGTTATCTGGTCTGCAAACAAGCAACCCCAAAAATAATGATCTCCAAGGCTCCACACTTCAAAGGAAAAGGTTTTTTCTTTCTCTTCATCCTCCTTCTCTACAGACCTGTCCTACCTTTCAGGTCTTTTCATTTTTTTCTTCCACCATTCCCTTCTTTTCTTCAGGCTGCTCTACTCTTGACAGGCCTGCCCTGCCCTGTCCAGGTGGCCAGTTGCCGTCCTTCAACTCTTGGTCTCCCTCAATTTCCTCTCCTCTCAGGTTTTTACTCTCCTGCAGTCTCTTCACTTCTTTCCTTCCAAGCCTTTCCCCCTTTTCTCTCCCCTTCTGTTGCTCTGAACATGCAGCCTATGTATAGGCTGTACCCTTCCCCCACTGCAGTATGCTTCCGGCATAACAGTTTTCAATCATCTCTTCCCAAATGTCTATGCCCAATCACTTCATGGCAGCTCACCATGTGGGGCTTGATTACCTATCTCCTTCAGCAGCATGTGCTGCCCCCTTCAGCTGCATTCATCCTCCTGTCCAGTGGTCCAGACCAGGAGGCCATGATGACTATCTGTTCCCATGGATGATAGGGGCACTGCTGGTTATTAAGTGTATCATGGTGAAATTGGACAAATTTGTGATATTACAAACTCATGATATAACTAACCCATTGTGACCTCACCAACACTGTGACATTACAAACCCATTGTGACATCACATTGCTGTTTTTGACAACAGGATCACATTGTGACATCCCAAAACTATTATGACCTCTTATAACCTTTGAAAAAAATACATAGTTTTGTGACATCACAGTCGCTTTGTGTACCCAAATCCCCACCGTGAAATATTGACAATTGAGAATCAAAGATGACATTTTAACATCAAAAAGTTTGTGAGATCATCACAATTGTGACATCACATTGTAGTTTTGACATCATCTGCTCATTCTGAAATCACAAAACTAAAATAATATGATAGAATTATAACTTCACATTGTCATTGTGACATCATAGACACATTATGAACACCTTTTCTGTGATTTCATTGTATTTCAAATGTGGCCTGTAGGTTGATATCATAAACAAATCATGAACTCATAACCATTGTGACATCACAATCCCTTTGTACATAACATTGTCATTGTGATATCACTAACCCACCATGACATCAGAAACCTATCCTGTCATCATAAATTTTTGTGACACGCTGTAATTCTTTTAAGCCTTTTTGTCCTCATGATCTGTTGTCGACGTCATTAGATTGCACATATGACATTTGCTATCATTCCCAGTGACATCATGAACATGGTGACATCACACTGCCAGATGTCATAACCATTCTGCCAAATTCTGACATCACAAACCTTTTAAGATTTCAATATATTTGTGAAAACACATACTTTTGGAAAAACTACAGTTCTTTTGTGAACTCAGATACTCACTGTAAGTTAAAGACAATTGAGAAACATTATGCCATTGTGACATGCCCCACACATTGTGACATCACCAATCTTTTGTGACCTCATCACCAATGTGGCATCATCAACTAATTGTGACACCAAAATAATATTTTGACATGATGCAGTGAGTTGACATTGCCATGGTGATATCAATGTCCCATTGTGTATTCACAAACATAATATGGCCTTATAACATTTTTAAAAATTCATGTCCATTAGGACTTCAAGCTCCTTCTGTGAACTTGTATGCACATTGTGAAATAGCAATTGAAATTGGAAATGTGTTTAAGATATTACAAACTCATCTTGACATCTAAAACCTATTGTGAGCTCATCACAACTGTGTATCATGAAGCTATCATGGCCCCTAAGTACCTTTGAATACACACATGACATTTGTGACATTACAGTCTCTTTGTGTACCCATATCCTCATTGTGAACACATGACAATTGTATTCATATATGCCATTGTAACATCACAAACCTTTGTTACCCCATCACCAGAGTGACAAGATATATTCATTCTGACACCATTATCTCCTTGCAACATCACCAATTTACAATGACCTCATAGCATTATGACATTATATTGTCATTGTGATGTCATAGATACATTGTAAATGTCTATTCTATTTCATTCTATTTCAAATGATGTGGCCTCTGGGTTGATATCAGAAAACCATTGTGATCTCATAAATATATGGCATCACAATCACTTTGTGATATCACAGTTCCATGGTGGTATCACTAATACACTGACATCACAAACTTGCCCTGTCCTCATGTCTTGTGATATGCTGCAATTTTAATGTCTTAGGCCATTTATGAGTTCGTAATCTATTTTCAACTTTATAATATTTCAGTTATGATATGTGATATCAGAAATCCTCTGTGACATCATGATCATTGTGACATCATACTGACAGACATCATAAATACTGTGTCACACTGTGACATCACAATCCTCCTAGGATTTCATCACATTTGTGACAACACATGACTTTGGAGATAGCACAGTCCGTTTTGGAACTCATATTCTCTGTGATTTCATGACAAATGAGATCCTTTATGCTATTTGGATATCAACAACCAACTGTGACATCATAGACCTATTGTGACCCCTTACCTGTAGGTCATCATCAATTAATTGTGACATCAAAACCTTTTGTGATGCCACAATGTGACAAGATGATCATTACATCTGTCAGTGTGAAGTCACAATGGTCATGATGTCACAGTGGATTTCTGGTATCTAATATCATACATGAAATATGAGGTTGAAAACAAATTATGAGGGCAAAAAGGTCTGATATCACAATGTCAGCATGTCACAAATGTTATGAGGAGAGGAGAAGTTTGTGATGTCACATTGTGCTAGTGATAACACAATGGCACTGTGATGGCACAAAGTGGTTATGATGTCAAAATGGTTATTTAGGCACAAAAATGCATTTCTGATAACTCTCATGCCACATATGAAATACAATGAAATCACAGAATAGGCATTCAGAACGTGTCTATGATGTCAAAATGAGAATTGTTGTCATAATACGATTATGTCATTGAGTTTGGTTATTTCACAATGAGATGATGCGCTTATTATGAAAATGTGATGTCACGCTTTTGAGGATGTCACAAACACTTTTTGATGTTATAATGGCATGTCTGCTTTCAATTGTCATTAGTTAACAACAAGGATATGGGTACACAAAGGGACTGATGTTGAAAAGGGCATGTGATTTTTCAAAGGAGCTAAGAGGTCATAATAGATTTGAGATGTCACAATGGAATCATGATGTCCCAATGACAATGTTGTCACCATGGGTTTGTGATGTCGTGGTGGTATGATGTTAAAATGTGTTTGTGATGTCACAACGAGTTTGTAATATCACAATCAAATTTCCAATTTCAATTGCTACTAGTTCACAAGGAGTATACTGTAATAATCAGCAGGGCTCTGATAATCTACAGGCTTGGATAATTAGTGTGGCCCCATCTCCTGGCCAGCTGGAGAGGATAAAGTATGTCACCAAAGAAGTGGGGCATTCTGTGGGAGGGGCTGGGGCATTAATCATCACGTGCTGAGCTGTGAAGAAGTGATTTGGCTGTGGGCGTTTGGGATTTAAGAGTTGAAAACTGTTAGGCAGTTGGAGTGGAGAAGGGGTAAAGACTTTATATAGGCTGCTGGTTCACAGCAATAGAAGGAGAGAGAAAAAGGGAAAAGTCCTGTAAGGAAGGAAGTGGGGTGATAACAGAAGGAGAAAGACCTAGGAGGAAAAGAAGTTGAGGGAGGGCAGGAGGTAAAGGATGGCAACTGATGACCCAGTCAAAGCAGTTCATGCCTGTGGAGAGTGAAGGGGCCTGAAGAGAAGAAGGAACTGGTAGAAGGGAAAAAAGAAAGACCTCGAAGGAAGTATAGTTCTGTAGTGGAGAGACAAAAGGAAGGGTAAAAAAGGCTTGCCATTTGATGTTTGGAGTTTTGGATTTCCTAATTTTGGGGGTTGGTTTTTAGGAGAACATTTATGATATTAAATGTGTCTCTATGGATTCTCTTGAACTACAGAGGTGTTAATTTTTGGAGACCCCCTATCGAGATAATCCATTTGGATGGCATCAGGCCTGGGCCTCAGGGAAAAATCCCCATAGGTGAGAGTGTCAGCCCTCAAGGTTGAGAGTGTACCTCTAGTGTTTGTCTCCGGAGGAGAATCATGGACAAAAGTCATTTAGGGACCTCTAGGGGTGTGTCTGGGCAAGCTTGCCAGCCAGTTTTGGGGATCCCCTCTGGAGGTCATCTGTTGCTTCTTTGGGAAGCCATCTGGAGCCTCGTTGAGAGGTCATGTAGGCCTTCTTTGGGAAGCCATCTGGAACCTCATCAAGAGTACATCTGCAACTTCCTTGAGAAGCCATCTGAGACCTACCCTGGAGGTCATCTGGAGCCTTCTACCGGGTCATCTTGGACTTTCTCCAGAGGTCATTTGTTGCTTCCTCAGGAGGTCATCTGAGACCTCTATAAAAGTAGTAATTGGGAAATAAAGGAAACCATGGACCTAAGTTTCCTTGGGCCTGGCTTAGTTCACTTGATATAATTTTTTCCAAATCTTTCCATTTCCTAACAAATGGGTCAAAGTCATTCTTTTTGATGGAGGCATAGAATTCCATTGTGTATATATACCACATTTTCTTGATCCATTCATCTACTGAAGGGCATCTGGGTTGGGGCTTCCTTAAGAGGCAATCTAGGACCAGCTCCTGAGGTCATCTGGAGCTTCTTTTGGAGGTCATCTCAGGTTACCTTGATAAGAAATCTATGACTGTCTTCGGACACCATCTGGGACTTCCTTGAGAAGCCATATAGGACCTTCTCTGGAGGTCATCTGTGGCTTTCACAAGAGGGTTATCTGGAACCTCCTCTGGAGTTCATATATGGCCTCCTTGAGTGACCATCTGAGAGCTACTCATGAGGTTATCTCAGCCTCATTGAGAGGACATCTGGGACCTGCTTTGGAGGTCATCTGACACTTCCTTGGGAAGCCATTTGGAACATCCATGAGAGGTCATCTAGGGCTTCCTAGCGAGTACATATGTGACATCCTCCAGAGGTCATCTGCGACCTCCTCAAGAGGCAATCTGGAATATCCTCTCTGTCATCTGGGACCTCCTATAGAGGTCAACATTGAGAGGTTTGGGGCATGTGGGTTAAGTGTCTGTGGCTATTGTACTGTGTGTGCATGCTGATAGTTCTATCTGTGTCCTGTATGCACCTCTGTTTACTCCTTTGCTCAGGATGGGAGAAAAAGGTCTAAATTTGTCATATCCAAAAAATATTCTCTCCCAGGGTTACAGAACCCCTCAGAAGAAGATGCACTGATGTAATCTTTCTCCTATTCTTTGCCATCAGCACCTCTATTGTTACGTCCTCCCATGCCAAAATTGGTTACTTGTACCATCCTGAGGTGGTGCAGTGTGGTATGTTACCCTTATTACCCTTGAGACAGGAACATGGAGGAGATGGTGGGCAGGCCCCCTTTTTAATATATGGTCCCTTTACAAATAGTGACCTGTATTACTGGAAACAGCAAAATCCATCCTTTTCAGAAAAAAATAACCAGGATCATTACCCCATTACAGACAGTAATTTTCACACACAAGGACAACTGGGATGAGTGTCAGCAAATTTTACAGATGCTTTTCACCTGGTAGAAAAGGAAGTGAATCCTGCTCGGTAACTTGAATGTGGTCCCTGGACCAGACAGTAGCTCCACTATTGAACCAGACCATTTGGATCAAGTCTTTCCCCAGACTTATCCAAGCTGAGACTAACAGCAATTGAGGTAGGAATGTGCTTACCAATTATTGCCAGGTTTGGTTAGCAGGGATACTGCAGAGGCTAGAAAGCCAGAAATGTGTGTGAGATGGGAGAGTTCCCCAGTGAGTACCCTAATGCTTTTCTGAAACTTCTCCCAGACGCCTATAGGACTTATAGGCCTATAGATCTTGAAGCCCTGGAGAATCAAAGAGCCCTAAATATGGCCTTTGTTAGTCAGCCCCATATCTTAGAAGAAATCTTCAAAAGTTATAAAGTTTTGAGGGAAAGGTGTATTTTGAGTTGGAAGTGGTTGCTCAGTGGTTGTTTAATAACAGAGGCACCCTGGAAAAAAAGAGTAAGAAGGGGGTTTGAGTTTTGGTAGGAGCCCCAGAATAGGGATCAAGAAACCCTTGACAAAGATAGTAAAATTCATTTGCAAATGGCAATAGGGAATCTCTAGTACTAGATCAGTGTGCTTATTGCAAGCAAAATAGACATTGGAAAAAGGAATGCCCAAGGGGGAGAAAGATTGAAAATAACAGGTTATGTAACCCCATTAACACCTGGAAAATGTGTTTGTATCTCTGGAGAAACATGCAAAGGAGCTTGAGGCTCTGAATTCCAACTGTGTTCAATTTAAAAACAGCCCTATAAACTAAAGAAGAAATGTGGCAAAGAAAAAATTCACACACTTCTATTTCAAAACACAGGTTATAAAATACTGAATCTCCTATATGTGCCAAACAAAACCCACTAAGAGCTTAAAAGCAAATAGAAGAGTACACTGGAGAAACCAGAGAATTATTGACGTGAAGAAAAGTTTTGAAGAAATAAATTATAAACTTGTGAGAGTCAAAAATGAGAAGAAAATCCTCAAAAGGAAACTAAAAAACAGTCAGAATCAAATGAAATTCAAGTACATTAGCCTGGGTGAGCATGAGGCAAGTTAGTGGACCACAGGTCAGAAGCCAACAGAAGCACAAGACGGCAATGCTACCATCCTTGCTAACCACAAGTGAGGCCAAGAAGAGATCCTAATCCTTCATTAAGAAATAGTGGACATAATAAAAGAGCTGGATCTGATATAAGAATGTATTAGGCTGAAGTACATGTTGATTATAAACTTTGAAGAGTGTCACCAGATATTCAAAACAACAGAGAAAGAAGATAAGAGTAGTTATAGAGAAAGACGAGGAAGTGCTATGTCATAGAAGATGAGGCCAAGAAAAGTGAACAGGAAATATCAGGCTCAAGAAAGAGATTGTTACTCTTCAGTAAGAGTTAAAGGACCACATGGTCTGATAAGAATGCCTGGGAAAGGAAAAGAGCATTAGGAACAAAAACAGAATAGCTAAACAAATAGTTGAAAGATCTGTCCCCAAAATACACTGAAGTGGAAAACTAGAAAGAGAAACTACTAGAGTAAAAGGCCAAAAAGACTGCTGAGATCTTCACCATAAATGTAATGCGGAAACATCATGTCCTAATGGAACAGATGGAGGTGGAAAAAATTACCTCTCAATAGCACCTTTTTTTTAACTTAAGGGTGGAGCTGAAGATCAAGCAAAGGGGTTGTGAGAAGGAACAGCAGTTGGCCAGTCAAAGGAACTCTCCTGTGACCCTGCCAAAACCCTTGAAAGTTAAGGAGCACATTGAGAAGGTGAGTGGGATCATGAAAGCAAGTTTGAGAGAAAAGGAGGAGAATAAAATGGAAGAAGACTCCAAGGTTCAGAGTACTATACAGGAGTTAAAGAAACTAGAGACCCTAAGATACAGAGAAAGATCTGAGCTGATTAGGTAGCTTGGGAGACCACTCTAAAAACAGCGGGGTCTCTAGAGCTACTAGTTGTTAAGATTAAAGGAAGAAGCAAAAACAGTGGTAATAAGTGTGCAAATTTTAGAGCTACTAGTTGCTAAGATTAAAGGAAGAAGCAAAAACAGTGGTAATAAGTGTGCAAATTTTGAAACTAAACTTGGGAAAAATGAATACAGCTTAAGCTTTCTGTCAGTTTACATGTAGATATTTGCACCAAGGTAAATTGCCCGAGGCCACTGCCTAAGACTGTTCTGAGAACCAGTGGGGCCTCAGCCTGACAATCCTTTGTAATGTGTGTAGGTAATTTCCAACAGGTAAAAGCTGAAAAGCTGGAACATATGGAAAGAATTCATAAGTGAGGAACCTAAGATGGTGAATTGGGCAAGTGGACTTCACAGAGGTAAAGCCTGGAAAGTATGGGTATTGGTATCTGTTATAATAGTGGACATTTTTTCAGGCTGAGCTGAGGCATGTAATAATTCCTTGATTTGACTTAACCTTAGGTGTAGGGTCTGAAGTTGGCACTGCATTCACAGCCCAAGTTCTCAATTATTAACTAATGCCCTAGGAATAAATTGGAAGTTACAATCCATATATAGAACTCAGAATTCAAGGCACTAGAAAGAATGAATATAACCTTAAAGGAAACTTTAACTAAATTAAATACAGAGACTGGCCATGGCTATGTAAGTCTCCTTCACTTTGCTCTTCTTCGAGCAAGATGTAGCCCTCATGTTAAAGAATTTAATCCCTTTGATATACCTTAGTTTAGACCACCCCCTTTGTTCCCTAATCTTGTGAAGGCTATATTAACAGAAATGTCTAACTACAAATTGCTGGCTTTACAACATATTCTCTTATGTACCTATCCTTTGGTAACCAAGGCCCGCTTGCCGCCTAAGAAAAATTCCACCTGAAAAGGAGGGGCCAAGATGGCAATGGAACAACAGGGAAACACCATAACTCTCTCCAACCAAATACAGTGTTTGGCTTTCAATGCTCTGTTTCACCAAGTGACACCCTCCCCCCCCCAAAATGCAATTGCTCAGAGAGATATAGGAAGTGATAAAAGAAAAGGGAAAAACCTACACAGACAGTAAAGTGGGAAGACCCTTCCCCCACCCCTTGTTGGTGATGGGGCTCTGTGCTGAGCAGCTTAAGTTGTGGGTATTCATGCCAGGCTGCATAAGTATCCCGGCTCTGGACCCTCCAAAGACCACACACTGGCAAGCATCCCAAGGCTCCCAGAAGACTCCCAAGTTACGGGGCCAACACAGAGAATACAAACAGAAATCTCAAATGCAGAGCCGGCATGAAGCCTTCCCTCACTGGAACTGGCATGGCGCCTCTGCCTGGTTGGTGCAAGCAGTCCAATCCAGTCAGGAACAGCAGCAGCTGTCAGCAGTGGTGAATGACCCTAGACTCACACTGTGGTACCTCTCTCCTGCTGGTGTAAACAGCCTAGCCTAACCTGGAGCAGCATCAGCAGCAGCTGGCAGTGGCGGCAAACCACCAAGACTCTGGGCACAATGCCTCTTGGCACTAGTCCACAGGAACAGCCCAGACCAGCCCAGGGCGGCAGCGGTGGCAAGGGTGGGGACAGCTGCAGTGAACACCTCCAGACCTGTGGTGGTTTGTGCCTCTCCATACTGGCCCGCATAAGCGGCCCAGCCAAGCCAGAGGCAGAGCAGTGTCTAACACCTGACTCGTGGTGGAGTGCCTGGCTTGCATATGTGGCCCAGCTGATCCTGGGGCAGTGGCAGCAGCTCAGGCAGTGGCATCAGTTGTGGCAGCAGCAGCGGCATCGACAGTGGCAGTGAACAACTACAGACGTGCAGTGGGGTGCACCGTCTCTCCATACTGGCTTGCATAAGCAGATCAGCCCAGGCCATGCTGGAAAGGTGGTGAACAGCCACAGACTTGAGGCAGGATGTGGTGCTGAACTACCCCAGAAAATCCTCATGAACATTCCTGCCTGGGATGGCTTTAAAACTCCTGAGTAGCTAGAATTACAGGCATTCCCACCAGCAGGGTCTTATTCTTGCAAACTCCCTAACTTTTTCTCAAATAGATCATTTGTTAGTTCATACAAGGAATTTAAGCAAATACAAGAGGATCGACATAATACCCTGTATTCTATCTGACCATACTGGAATCAAACTGGTTCTCAGTAACAAGGCATAAAGTAGAAAAAACTTAAACATATAAAAATTAAACAACACTCTTGGAACAATACATGGGTTACACAAGAAATTAAAGAAGAAATTAAAAAGTTCCTACAATTCAATGAAAATGAAAATACATCACGAAGAAACCTATGGATGGGACCCAGCGAAAGCAGTCCAGAGGGGCAAATTTATTGCTCTCAGCACGCATATCAAGATCAATAGAAAGCCTACGGATTGGGAGAAGATATTCACTAGCCATACAACGGACAAGGGTCTCATATCTAAAATATACTTGGAATGCAAAAAATTAAATCTCCCAATAACAAATCCTCAAAGAAACAACTGCCCAATAAATAAGTGGGCTAAAGGCTTAAACAGAAACTTCTCTGAAAAGGAAAGATGGATGGCCAATAGACACATAAAGAAATGCTCAACCTCCCTAGCCATAAAAAAAATGCAAATCAAAACAACATTGAGATACCACCTTACCCCAGTTAGAATGGCTAAAACCAAGAACTATAATAATAACAGATGCTGGCGTGGATGTGGACAGAAGGAAACCTTACTTCATTGTTGGTGGGAGTGTAAACTTGTTCAACCAGTTTGGAAGGTAGTATGGAGGTTCCTCAAAAGACTCCACATAGAGCTCCCTATGACCCAGCATCCCACTTTTGGGTGTTTACCCAAATGATCACAAACAAGACCACACTAAAGCTACCAGCATGACTATGATTATTGCAGCATTATTTACCATAGCTAAGATATGGAACCAACCCAGATGCCCCTCAGTAGATGAATGGATCAAGAAAATGTGGTATATATACACAATGGAATTTTATGCCTCCATCAGAAAGAATGACATTGTTCCATTTGTTAGGAAATGAAAAGTCTTGGAAAAAAAATTATATTAAGTGAAGTAAGCCAGGCCCAAAGAAACATAGGTCCCATGGTTTCCCTTTTTTGTAATATCTAGTATATGTCTGAGTCAAGCAGAAAAAGTCAGATAAGGTGATGTTAGGGAAATGAACCCTAAGATATGTATTCAAATGTTTTTTTTTCTTTCATTCGATTGTTTCTAACACATTTATAAGATTATGTCTTTGTAGTTTTGTATGTCCCTTCCCCACAGTATAACCCCTGCTTTCACTGTATTTGATGTCGGTATAATTTGTGGAGGGGAAGGGGAAAAACAAATAATGTAAGTAAGGATACAAGTGGACCCATTGCAACAATGAGATGTACAAGTCGTTATGTCGCAAACAAACTTTACAACTTTGGTGGGGGAGGAGGGAGAGCAGGGAGGATTGGGTCGGGGGGGCAGGAGGGGATGGTAAGGGATGTGAAGGGGAAACAAAGGAGGAGGCTACAATGCTTGATAAGAAATGTACTCATCATCTTGCCCATGTAATTGTAACCCCTCTGTACAGTACTTTCACAATAAAAATAAATTAAAAATTAAAAAAAGAAAACATAGACCAAGTAAACAATGTTATGATGCAACTAAAACTGCTAGAGGAACAAGAAAAATTGAACCTAAATTTGCTAGACCGAAAAAGATAACTGAAATAAGAGCTGAAATTAATGAGATATAAAGAAAATTATTAATAAAATTAATAAAACAAAAAGCTGTTTAAAAAAATCTCAATAAAGCTCTCAGACCATTGGCAAGAGTAATGAACAAAAGAGAGGAGACCCAAATCAATAATATCAGAGATACCACAGGAAAAATTACAACAATCATCCAAGACATCCAATCATAAAGAAATAATTCCAGACTCTACACACAAAGGAAGGAAAACCTAGCAGAGATGGATGAATTTGTACCGAAATTCAAATTGCTATCTCCTCCCTTTCCATTTCAGACAGGCTTCTCCATCATGTATGGGGGGGGGGGGCAGAAGCCCGGTAAACAAACTTCTTTTCCTGCCTGAATAGCTTGCGGTGTTCCCTTCATCCACTACCTAATAAAGTCTACCTATTTAATATGCCTTACATATGATGCCGTGACTCAGATGGGGTTTTTGAGTTGGAAATGTTAGAATTTCCCAACCACCCCTCTTCTGCGAAACAAACTGCCTTGGACACCACGTGAGACTTTTCACCAATACCATTGCTGGCCTTCATATCCAGGTCCACACCACTTCTCTACTCTGGTGAGTGCAACTACTCTCTATAGCTCTCTGTTGTTCAATCTCTCTTCAGATGTGGTATCATGCCAGAGAGCTCCTATGGCCTTTAGCCCAAAGTCTGGTAACCTCTGATGCTGAGGATGCTTGGTTTGAGTGCTTGGCCATTTCTCTCTATAAGGATCTGGGGGAAATCGGAATGCTGCTTCTGCCTGGTCAGCTTTCCTTGACTCTTGAGAATGACTCTCCTACACATTCAATGGGGTGCTGCGAGTCATGCTCGAGCTGTGAAACCCCTCTGAAATGCCTCCTGGGCTCCCTGGATAGACAGAGCACCTAATATTTTTATGCTGTTCTCAGATTTAGACAATTTTTGCCTCTGCAATGGTACGTGGCCAGAAGTCAGTTTACTTTCAGGCTCTCTCTGCTCTCTGCTATTCATGTTCAACTTTCTATATCTCTCCCTTTCTTTTCTAAAACTTTTTGGATTGTGCCCTGAAGAATGTGACATGGCCTGGGTGCCAGGGAGCCCATCTAAGTTCCCTCTCAAAGGCTGGCCAAAATAGGCTTGATTTTTTGTTCAGACTTTCTTTGCATTTTTTCAGAAATTAGCCATCTTGAGTTCACCATCTTGGCCACATGATGTTAAGGGTTTGGCCCCATCCAACCCTTACCTTAACACCAAGCTTACTACTCATCCATTCATCTATTCTATTGTGCCTGGCTAACAAGTTGCTCTTTTCACAGTCCCTGTTAACTTAAGTGCAACCATCTGATGTGCTTTGTTAGCAAAGATGTTTATACATTGTTGTCAAACATTTTAGGTTTTGAGTTTTGCCTTTTTTGTGTTGTGTTGTGTAGTTTAGTACTAAGTACGTGATTCTAAAATATTGGGCGTATCTGTGCTAAGATTCTCACATTTAATGAGTTTTGTCATTGCAGAATATTTGGTCAATTCTAGATAAGGACCAGGTAAGCTCTACTTATTCTATTTGATCTCCTCTTGCTTTAATTGGAAATAACAAAGGGCTTTTGTGGCAAAGATTGCAGTTCAAAGCCAGCCCGAGCTGAAAAATCCCTCAGACTCCATCTCCCAACTAACCTGCAAAGAGCCAGGCTGGAAGCATGGATTGAGCCTCTTATCTCTAACCAGCAAATACTGCAAGTGGTACTATAATTCAAAGTGGTAGAGTGCTAGCCTTGAGCAGAAGTGCTCCGGGACAGTGGTCAGGCCTTGAGTTCAAACCTCCTTGAATACCAACTGTGACAAACCATCTCAGCAATGAGCACGTAGACTCAGCCAGTCTGGGGAACAAGGGAACATGGAGAGGAGTAAGGAGATGCTATCACATTATCCACTTTGTGCCTGTCCTTTCAAAATTAACCAGAGCCTGAAGGTCAATAGAAGTAAGAAGACTGCCCACCTAATATCCATACCTGTCTACCTTTCAACTGGACAAGAATCTATATTCTTGCCTTTGTCACTTGACTAGGGACATTTCTACCAACATTTTCAGCCTCAAGTCCTTCCTCTTGCCATTTATTTGCTCTCTAGTATTTTTTTCAGTCTCTGAATGCCTCATGAGACTTCTCCAGACTTCATCCAAGAGACTTGCCTCCTCCAGATTGCATCTAAGGACTCAATGCCCAAGTGAGAGCTGTTGCCTGCTGCCTTCTTCCAGAGAGGACTACATCTCAGCCTTTTACCCCTACCGTCAATGGCCCTTGCAAACAGGAAGTAGCCAGAGAGAATCTTCACCCTTTTTCTTAATTATTAAAAGGCTGAAATGTAAAGTCTGAACAGGGGCACCTCCCTCACTCTTGGCTAAGTTTTCCCCCCAGTATCTGTTACATAGGTAACTGGCAGACCTGGAAGCCATCACCTTCCCTTCCTGCTAGGTAACATGCTGAGCCACCTCGGGTCACTTGCCTCCCATCTGACCTTAGGAGGGTCACAGACCCTGAGGTCACATCCAAATCCAGTGTGGCCACACCGGGGGACTCAGCACCATTAAATAATAAGACCAAGAGATCTTTGTGCCCTGGAACTGTCTACTCCCTCGGGCCTGGTTGGTGGCATAGGGAGCTTGGGAGGACCTGGGGGTGGGGCCGCAGGCTGTGGCTCCCCAAGGGGACAGAGAGGATGGCCAGCACTTAGTAAGGGTACGAGCCCTGTTAGTATGGAGCATTTTGGTATGGGTCAGACTCAGGGTCTTCTCATCATGACGTCTGATGGGCAAGGCCAACCCCATTTTAAATCTTGCCCTCTGATCTTCAGATCTCAGCCTCCTGAGTTGATTGGATTATAGGCATGTGCCTCCGGCACTGAGCCTCTGATTCTTTTGGTATATTAGGGTTTGAACTCAAAGCCTTAAGCTTGCCAATCAGGTCTTCTACCATCGGAGCCAAGCCTTTCTCTCTTGGGCATTTCTGAGATAGAGACGCAATATAAGATCAGGTGGGGCTGGATCGCGGTCCTCCTGTGACAGGCGTGCACCACCACCTGGTCCTCTGTAGCTGGGATCCTAGACATGTAGCACCATGCTCAGTCATCAGTTTAGATGGATTTCCCAAACTCTTAGTCCAAAGCAGCCGATTCTTGACCACGGTTAAAACTCTGGTTGGACCTGGAACCATCTGACCTGAGCCTCCTCACAGGACATTTGTGAGGAAACAAGGGATCAATGCAGGGGGATTTCTGGGCCAGCACCACGCATAGAGGGAGCGGTCATCAGATAAATTTATTGGCAATTCTGTGAGCATATGACAGGAAGATACCTGGAAAGGGTTCAGATGGGGTCTGTTATTTATTGTGCCACAGGTATGGGATTATGAAACAAAACATGGCTCTCTTTCATCCTTACCCTATCCCCATGAGGAAGGGATCCGTCACTGTTCAGTTTGCAGCTGGAGAAAATGAGGCATGGAGAAAGTGGGTGAACTAATCATGACCCCCAGCTGGCAGGAAACTCAGCCTGTCTTCTCAGCCATGCTCCCTAGGACAATGAGTGCTATTCAGTCCACTATCTTGTGGTGGAAAATCAACTTATTGTCAGTCGTGGGGCTTGAAATCTGGGCTTTGGCACTGTCCCCGAACTCCTCAGATCAAGGCTAACACTCTACCACTTGAGCCACAGCACCACTTCCAGTTTTCTGGTGGTTCTTTGGAGATAAGAGTATAATAGACATTCCTGCCTTGGCTGACTATGAACCATGATCCTCATATCTCAGCCTCAGTTACCATTATAGGCCTGTGCCAATGGCACCCCGGCTTAAGTGTAATTCTTACTCTCTCTCACTCTCTCTCTCTCTCTCTCTCTCTCTCTCTCTCTCTCTCTCTCTCTCTCTCTCTCTCTCTCTCTCTCTCTCTCGCTCGCTCGCTCGCTCTCTGTATGTATCTCTCTCTCAGGAACTTGTTGAATGTGTGCTGGAGGAGGTGGCCCAGTATCCCCATGTGGCTAGGACCCAAGGTGGCCCTCTCATTCCGGAGGTTGGCTGTGAGTCTGGAGCTTTCTTGCTCAGCCTGTTGAACTCGCTCCCTTAGGTAAGCCCTTCTGTGCCCAGGCTAGACCATGATGGTTATTCATTGTCAGTCCGTCTGGTGAGTCCTTTCTCACTACCCTCTGCTAAGAAAGGAAAATGAATGAGGAGGTGTTGCATTTTCCAACCGCACAGCCTGACCCCAGGCCTGTGATCCTCACCCCCACCTATCTGACCAGATCCTGATTATAAGAAAATGAATTTGCTCTTTCTACTTTGCTTTGTTGGGGTGTGTCGTTTCGGGGAGGCGAGATGGTGTGCAGAGGAAAGACCCCAGACCTAACACCTCCTGGGGGACATTTGTTCTTGTGACAGAGCCAAGTCATTGCTGTGGACAAGGTGGAAGCCGCCATCAGACTGACCCAGAACAATGCTCAAGGTAGGAAGGCTGTTGAAGTATCAAAACCACCCATGTCTGCTTCCCACTCACAGCAAGGGGGGTGCAATGCAGGTGGCCAGGCACTGTTTCTAGGAGATTGTAAATGGATGGTGGCAGTCAGGTGCCAGTAGCTCTAGCCCATCATCCTAGCTATTGGGGAGGTTGAGGTCTCATGGTTGTGACTCAGAGCCAGCCCAGGCAGGAGAGTCTGTGAGATTCTTATCTCCCATAAACCACTCCCCCCATCACAAATAGTGCCAGATGTGTTCTGTGGCTAAAGTGGTAGAGCCTCAACCTTGAGGAAAAGAAGTTCAGGGATGACACCACTGCCCTGAATCCAAGCCCTGGGGCTCAAAAAAGTAAAATAAATGAATACTGGGCACCTGTTATCTTACTACCAAAAAGGATGGATTCATTCTTCTCTCTGGTACTTGTAGCCAAAAGTAAGGGGCTTCCCTTGATGTTTCTCTAAACCTCTCCTTTTCTCTATTAATTCTCTTGGCTTCAGTTGCAGGATAGAATTCAGATCATCCCACTTGATGTGTCCATAGGTACCCTCCCCTACCCGCCTTCTTTGGGGTGGTGATCCTGGATGCACTCACCACTGGGAGAATGGAGCACTGGAGAGATGGGGGTATGTATCCCTGAAACTCATACTCTCACACACACACACTTCCGTAAGCCAGTTCAGACTAGCCTTTTCCAAAGACATTTTATCTCCTTGGATTAACTGATCTAGGAGAGGAACTTTATCCCCTGTAAGTGACTATTTTAGTTGGGCGTGCTAGTTTACACGAGATAAACAGAAGCTCAAAAGAAAGGCTCTAATGCCTGTCACTTCTGGTTCAGGCTCACTCCTGACATCCTGGCCACTCAGGAGGCAAAGTTCTGAGGATCAAAGATAGATCAAAGCCATCAATAAGCTGGAAAGCCAGTGAGACTTTATTCTCCATAGAACCATGAAAATATTAGAGGTGGAGCTGTGGCTCAAGTGGTAAGACACCAGCCTTGAGCATGAAAACCAAGAGATACAGCTCCCAGATCCTTAGTTCAAGCCCACACAAAGAAATGGCCCAATTTGTTGCTCCCAGACTGCCTGGACCTCGTGTGCCCTCTCATGGAGTGTGATATAGCACCGGTCCCTGGGTCCGTCTAGACAATTCCAGATGCCCACAATACAGGGGTACACACTTTAGATTCCAGTGCCAGGGAACTGGGGGATGAGAGACTGGTATGGTCAGTACCTCAATGTTCTGGGGCATTAGCCTTGACCTGGCTATGCCCCCTTGTGTAAGTTTACTTCTTTGCCCGGTGCTGGCCACACACAAGCCACTTGTGCTGTGAAAGTGGCTGGAGCAGAAGTGAGATCTAGGATGACCAAAATCTGTATTTATGGCCTGATTGTGGTGGGGTTGTCTTTAAAAAAAATCTTAGAGCTGGAAGTCAGAGATTGGCACTGTCCCTGAGATTCCTTTGCTCAAATCTAACACTTTAACACTTGAACCATAGCTCATTTTTCATCTTTTTTAGTAGTTTAGTAGACAGAAGTGTCTCACATACTTTCCTGCCTGAGCTGGCTTCAAGTTGCCATCCTAAGATCACAGCATCTTGAGTAGCTAGGATTGCTGGTATGAGCCACTGGCATCTGTTAAAGATGTGTGTGTGTGTGTGTGTGTGTGTGTGTGTGTGTGTGTGTGTGTGTGTGTGTGTGTGTGTGTGTGTGTGTGTGTACCAGGGCTTGAACTCAGAAACTAGGTGGTATCCTTTAGCTTATTTGCACATGGTTGGTGCTGTACCACTTGAAATACAGTAGCTCTGTTTCCCATCTTTTTGGTGATTCATTGAAGATAAGAGTCTTCCCAGGCTAGCTTTGAATCTTGATTGATCCTCAGGTATCAACTTCGAGTAGCTAGGATTATAGGCATGAGCTACTGGCCTCCAGCTGCAAGGATGTCTTTTCATACTCTCTTCTGTTCTAACAGCTGTCTACTTGCCCTGGCCTAGATCTGTGACCTCCACATAAGCTCCCCCCAGACCCTGATTTTGTGGAGAACATAAAGCTCAAACCTGATTCCATTTCTTTATCCTCAGGGAAGGAGGTTATATTTCGTCTAAAGCCTGGGGTTGGAGGGGTAGCTATAGATGGGTGCTTGGCTGGGAGAGAGGTAGTCTGTGTTAGCCAAGAAGGAAAGTGTGACCAGATGCTAATAGTTCATGCTCTCATATTCCTAGCTCCTCAGGAAGCTGAAATCTGAGGATTGCCATTCAGAGGCAGCCCAGCTAGAAACGTCTGTGAGACTCTCTTCTGCAAATAACCACAAGAAGGCTGGAAGAAAAACTGTGGCTCAAGTGTTAGAGTACTGGACTGAATGAAAAAAGTGAGGGACAGAGACCAGGCCATGAGTTCAAGCCATATTACCAAGATGCGTAAGCGCACATGCACACACACACACACACACACACACACACACACACACACACACACACACACACACACGAAGGTGCTAATAATGAGCTGAGCTGAACTAGAACTGGGGGCAGTCCTGAGGCATAGTCACAGTAAACTCTCAAGGCAGATAAAGTGGTTTCTCCCTAAGTCCTTCTTGGGCTGAGGGGTCTGGACCATGCCAGTATGTTCCATGGAACCTGCCCCTCCGTCCATGCACGGGGCCACAGGACCAAGGGAAGGACACTAGGGATGCTCCTTTGTAATCAGCCCAAGATCGCTGACCTTCATCTACCCCCGCCTCCTCCCCCGATAACTGGTGAGGAAAGCAGGGTTCTGAGCCCTGGGACTCCTAGGATAGCGCCTGCTACAAGCAGCTGGCTGTGGATTCATGAGCCTACAAGCCTTTCATGAGCTCAACTCATCACCTGCCCAAGGTGTGCCTGACAAATTCACACTTTTCTGATACCTGCATGAGCGGGTGGTACCTGGTGTGACATCTTGCATCTCCTGCCCCTCCTGGCTCAGAACCGTGGTCTGAGACATCGAATTACTGCTCAGATCCACCTTGCACCCATGACAGATGCCATTCTGATGATCTCCATGCCCCAAGGCTTGACCCTTCTCTGATACTGTGGCTGCTCTGCAGGCAATGGCCTCCAAATAGCCTGCTTTCAAGACTTATAGGACGTCTAGACATTGGGAGACCCTCAGGGGCCCACTGAAAAATTCCCTGCCTAGAGCCACAGAGTGAGGTCCAAGCAGTCCAGGTGTTGGTCATGGGGCTTGAACTCTGGGCCTGGGTGCTGTCCCCCAGCACTTCAGGTTACCACGTGAGCTACAGAGCCAGGTTTTCTGGAGGTTACTTGGAGATCAGTGTCCCCTGGACTTTCCTGTCCAGGCTGGCTTTGAACCGCAATCCTCACATCTCAGCCTTCTGAGGAGCTAGGAGTGAGCCCGGTGCCCGGCTAATCTGACCTTTTACCCAGTGGACTAGGAGCTCCTGAAAGCTTTTCTTTACTTTTTTTTTGTGCCAGTATTTGATCCTGAACTCAGTGTCTGGACTCTGGTCTCTTAACTTCTTATCTCAAGGTTAGCACTCAACCACTTGAGCCACAGCTCCATTTCTGGCTTTTGGTAGTTCATCACTAACTTTCCTCCCCTAACCTGGCTTGACCCATGATCTCTATCTCAGTCTCCAGAGGAGGTAGGATTACAGGCAGGAGCCCCTGGCTCCTGGGTTTCTTTTCTTCTTGTTGTTCTTTTTTGTATTCATAACAATCTGAAATCTTCAGGTGTCATTCCAATGGTTTGAATTCAAAATAAACTACCCAGTCCTTTAGTTCGAATGCCAGGACTGACACCCACAAATGGAAGGAGATCCTGACAAACTCATTCCTATTTATGTGAATGCTAGTGGAATGTTATAAAAGTAATAATTAAATTTGCAGTTAATCCATGATTTTATTTTAGAATGCCACAGAATAATTGTTGGATTTATATCTTCCATTCTAGCACCATGGTATGATTCCCCTAATGGAAGGATACTGACTAATTTTTAATTAATGATTTTATAAGTATTCAAACTTGATACTTCATTAAATGAAGGCATAATTTAATAACTAATAATTGGTAATATATTTATATATTTTAATATCCTCACATTCCCTTTCTCTCCATATGCACACACACACATATATACATCTATCTATCTATCTATCTATCTATCTATCTATCTATCTATCTATCTATCTATCTATCTATCTATCATCTATCTATCTGTCTTTCTGTCTGTCTGTCTGTCTGTCTGTCTGTCTGTCTGTCTGTCTGTCTGTCTGTCTGTCCGTCCGTCTGTCCGTCCGTCCGTCTGACTGTCTGTCTATCTATCTACAAATATACACATTTATCTGTTTATACACTTGTCACTCCTGGGGCTCAGTGGTAGAGTGCTCGCCTAGTATGAACAAGCCCTGGGTTAGATACCTCACTACCGTGTGTACAGAAAAATCCAGAATTCTTGCTGTTGCTCAAGGGACCGAGCACTAGCTTTGAGCATAAAAGCTTAGGCACGGTGTCTAGACTCTTACTCAAGACCCAGGAATGGCACCAAATAAAGATATTATATTTTTACTGCAACTATATAATGATAGCACTGCAAATGCCTCATCATAGAGCAAGCCGGGAGTCTGTTGCTGACAGCTGCCATCTAACCTGACTTAGTCAGAGGTAAATGGCTCCACAGAACCAGATGCCACTGGCTCGTTAACCCCTGTCATCCAAGATACGTGGGGACTGAGATCTGACCCTGATGGGTTTAAAATCCAGCCCTGGCAGGAAGTCAGCAAAACTCTGAGCTGTGGCTCAAAGTGGTAGATTCTCTAGCCTTGAGCAAAAGATCGTAGGACAGTACCCCCAAACTTTCAATGCAATCCCTGTGGCTGACTCCACCTCCTCCAAAAAAACCCACCCCTCAAAATCATTAGATGCGAACTTTGTATGGTTTGTGATGTGATTCTGAAAGAATGGTTATACTGATGAACGCACTCTAATTCTAATGACAGTGTGTGGGATACAGCTATTTGATGATTCCTTTATGATGTGTTGTGTGCTGAGTCCTTTACAGGGTGCATTTTTTTCATCTAGTTCTTATAAGAGTTCCACAAGTAAGATGATTGTGCAGATGAGAAATTTGAGGCTCAGATATATCCTCATATCAAGGCCAAAATTATGTATTTCCTAACTCTAGTGAGTTGTCTCCTACAAACAATTGTTTGGGTTTATTTTTCTCGATAATGAACCTTGAACTCAGGGCCTAGCCACTGATCCCTCCCTGTTGGGCTCATGGCTAGCTCCCTACCACGTGGAGCCAAGAACCCCCTTGCAACAGAGTGTTACAGTTTAGGTATCTGTAGCTTAGGTCTGTCATCCTGCCTACTCAGGAAGCTGAGACCTGATGATCTGGGTTCCAAACTATCCCAGACACAAGAGGTCCTAGGAGACTACTATCTCCTATTCACCACTTAAAAACATGAAGTGGAACCTGGGCGCCAGTGACTTGCACCTGCACCTGTCATCCTAGCTACTCAGGAGCCTGAGAGCTGATGATCACAGCCCAAAGCCAGGCTGGGCATGAAATTCCTTGAAAGGCTTCTCTCCAGTGAACTACCAAAAACCTGCAGGGGTGCTGTAGCTCAAGAGATAGATCACTTGACTTTAGCTGAAGAGCTCAAGGGCAGCACCCAGGCCTAGACATCAATTCCTCCAACTTCAAAGAGAAGAAAGAAATAAACCTGAAGTTGAGGGCTGGGAATGTATCTTAGGGGTAGAGTGTTTCGCATGTATGAATCCCTGGGGTTGATTCCTTAGTACCACATCACTAGAAAAAAGTCTGAAGTGGCTATGTGGCTTAAGTGGTAGAGTGCTTTCCTTGTACCGGAGAAACTCAGGTACAGTGTTCAGGTCTTGAGTTCAAGCTCCAGGACAAGTGTATGTACACACACACACACACACACACACACACACACACACACACACACACACACACACACACACACACAGATACCAGAAGTGAAGCTGTGAAAACAACTGTTAAAGCACTGAGCTCCTGTTCTGAGCTCATGGTCAGCACCCAGGCCCTGTGTTCATCCCTGAAACCTAGCCACCCAGAGCCTAACTAGGAGAGGTCAAAGGTTTCAAAACCTGATGAGCTTCACCAGCCCTAAATCACAGGAAGCATTGTGATATTAAACATGTGCTTAGATTTAGCAAGCTTCCAGAAACCTAGGAATACACCATTGCAAATAATGAAGCATTTTATTAGGTTCAGCTCCCTTGTTGTCTACCAGAAGGATGCTTGAATTAATTGTAGCACGTTATTTCAGCACTGGAACATAGTCTAACAAAAAGACAGGATGAGTGCAGGGAACTTGGCATGCCATTGGAGGTGGCACAAATGAAGGCTTCCTGTCAAAACAGCACTGGGGAGAATAGATAGCTTGGGGTACAAAGAGGCCTTTTCCTCCTGGCCTTCAGAGCCAGGCCACACTCCTCCTCACTAATCGGCCTCGATGGAGTTGCTTGTTACACAACTGTACAAGAGTGAGGCCTTTTGTCTGCCTGTTCCAACAATGAGGCAGACTTCCTTCAGCAGTCCCTGGTGCCGAGAAAAACCTCAGGCTTCAATGGGAACAGTGAGGGGAGCCTCGGAACATCTACTGTCTTGAAAGCACTGTCTCTGCTATGAAATCATTCTATTCAAAGCAAATTTCCTAGCTGGGTGCCTTTCATGTTAAGGACTCTGGACCTTCACCGATAAAAATACATCCATACATACATGGGGAGAAATGGAGCCACTGGTTTTTTGTTTGTTTCTTTTTAGGCAGGTCCGGGGGTTGTATTATGAGCCTAGGCACTGTGCCTGAGCATCTTTTGCTCAAGGGTAGAGCTTTGCCCTTGAGCCAGAGCTCCATTCATGGCGATTTTTTATTCCTTTGATAACTTCGAATAAGAGTGCTGTGAACTTCCTGTCCAGGCTGAATTCAAACTGGCATTCTCTACCTCACAGACTCCTGAAGAGCTAGAATTAAAGGCAGGAGTAAATAACACCTGGCTTTCTGTTCTTCTTGTTCTTTTTTTCATTGTGACAAACTGAAATCTTCACAGTGTCATTCTAATGGTTTGCATTTCGAAGTAAACTACCGAGGCCTGGAGTTTGATTGCCAGGACTGCCAGCTACAAATGGAGGGAGATCTTGAGAAAATCTTTCCTATTCATGTGAATGCTTAATGGAATGTTACAAAAGTAACAATTAAATTTGCAATTAGTTCATGATTCTCTTATAGAATGCCACACGAAAAATATTTGGTTATGTCTTCCATTAGAGCTCCTTTGTATGATTCTCCCAATTAAAGAATACTGACTACTTTGACATTAATGCTACTTCATTAACTGGAGGCATAATTTAATAATAATTCATAAAATGTATAATTTAATATCCTCACATTTTCTCTCTCATATATATTGCAAACTACACATCTATCTATCTATCTATTTATCTATCTATCTATCTATCTATCTATCTATCTATCTATCTATCTATCTATCTATCTATCTCTCACTCTCTCTCTCTGTCAGTCTATCTATCTATATCCACATCTTTATCTATATCTATCAGCCATTACTATGGCTTGTTCCACAGAACTGGCTGGCAGCTCAGTTTGCCAAAGGCTTTTGTAGTACAACTGACCCTTTCATGAATTGGGCATTGTGGGCTGTGAATTAAAATCTCAGCATTGCCAGAAGTTTATATGTTGAGTCAGAAGCCAATTTTGACACATGTTTTTCCTTCTCTGTGAAAGTCCTGGGTCTCAGTATGATCTATAATCCTTATGCAAATACATCCATGTGATAAAATGTAATAAATGAAATAAATATTGTATATTTAATAATACTAAATAAAATAAAAAATAAGGGTAATAAATGTCATATGGAATAAACCCATATACGTAAATAGATCTCATATACGAATATTTTTTTTCAGTGCTGGGGCTTGAATTCGGGCCCTGGAAACTGGGCTGAAATTCTTGTCTTCAACGACGGTGAGCTTACTCTCCCCAACAGTGCCACAGAGTTACCCAGACCTTGAGTTCAATTCCCAGGCCTGCCAGAAAAATGTTTCAAATTCCAAGCCAGAGCCTTGATTTTTTTGGCCAGGACTGGGGCTTGAACTCAGCTTGTGACAACTCTGCCTCAGCTTCGATCATCCTAGGCTGGGGTGCAGCCTCTGGACCCACAGCCTTTCCTGAGATCCTAGGACCAGAGTTCAAATCTTGGGACTGGCAAAAAAGGAGAAGTGCTGGGAAAAAAGCTCAGTAATATAGTGATTGCCTTGCATGCATAAAGCCCTGGGTTCGATTCTTCAACACCACATAAGCAGAAAAAAGCCAGAAGTACCGCTATGGCTTAAGTGGTAGAGCGATAGCCTTGAGCTGAAGAATTGAGATACAACACCAGAGCCAGAGTTCTGGCCCCAAAACCGAAAAAAAGAAAAAAAAAACAGAGGGGGGAAAATAGGAGAAGTACAAAACTGGGAAGTTCCAGAAGGTAGTATTACATTGTTTTATCCTTTGCATTGCAACCATCCTGGGTCTAAATGACAGGGCCCAGATAGTGTACATGACCTTGCACTGCTGAAGTTTGGTGGGCTATCAGGGAAGCCATAGCCCAAACCAACAACCTAAGCCTGGGGTGCGAATCCCAGGACTGCCAACTATGAATGGAGGGAGATCCTAAGAAACACATTCCGATATACATCCATAAGAATGGAATGTTGTAAAGTAATAATTACATTAGTAGCTAGTGTATGATTATATTATAAAATTATACACAATAATTATAGTACATTGACTAATTTTCAATTAATACTTTGTTATGTATTTAACCATAATATTTAAATAAATAAATGAATAACTTATCGATAATTGGTAGTAATATAGTATATATAATTAGATAATATACCGGCATCTCTGTCTTGTTTTATACATATATATATATATATATATATATATATATGCTTACATATATATATGTATATGTAACAATCTACATATCTATTTCTACATTTGTCATTCCTGGGCTCAGTGGTAGAGGGTTTGCCTCAGTATATGAAGCCTTAGGTTCAATTCTACACTATCAAATGCACAGAAAAATCTGGAAGTCTCTTGGCTGCTTGTTTTAAAACAAATACACATTAAAACTTTTAAAATCATATGGCAATTTATTCTTAATGCAAGAACTACAATCACAATTCAGCAAACAACAGACCACCCAAAATTATGCAAGAAACACTATTTTCCCCCAAATCCCAATATCTCCAAAGACTTGAATTGTTAGGGACGTTAACATACCACTTTCCCCACTAGATAGATAAATTCAGAAAAACTCAACAGAGAAAACGCAGATCTAAAAACCTGCATAGATCACCTAGATTTAACAAACATCTACGGAATATTCCACCCAGCAGCATCAGAATATATGTTTTTCTCAGCAGCACAAGGAATATTTTACAAAATAGACCATATTTTAGGCCACAAAGCAAACTTGTCCAAATTCAGAAACATTGAAGTTATACCTTGCATTCTCTCACACCACAAGGGAATAAAATTAGAGCTCAACACCAAAAGCCACCAAAGAAAATCCTGTAATACATGGAGGCTGAACAACACACTGCTGATTCACGAGTGGGTCATGGAAGAGATGAGAAAGGAAATGCAAATGTTCATGATATTCAACAAAAATGAATATTCAAATACCAGCTTCTCTGGGACACAGCAAAGGCAATACTCAGAGGCAAGTTTATAGCTCTGAGTTCCTACATCAACAAATTGGAGAGATCTGAAACCAACAATTTAATGAAACATCTGAGCATCCTTGAAAAAGAGGAGCAAGATAAACCCCAATCCAGTAGACAGAAAGAAATAATTAAAATTAAATCATAATTAAATGTATTAGAATCAAAAAATATAGAAAGAATCAACAAACCAAAGAGTTGATTCTTCAAAAAAATTAATAAAATTGACAGACCCTTAGCAAATGTTATCAAAAAAGAAGAGAACAAACCCAAATAAATAAACGCAGAGATAAGAATGGAAACATCAACACAGAAACAACCAAGATACAGAACATTATAAGGGAATACTTCTAAAAATTTTATGCTAATAAGTTTAAAAACTTGGCAGAAATGGAACTTTTCCTAGCAAATACTGACATGCCAAAAAAAAATGAGTTAAAGCATTTTAACAGGCCCATATCAAGGATTGACATAGAAACAACAATAAGAGACTTCCCATCTAAGAAAAGCCCAGGACCAGATGGTTTTACAGTGGAATTCTACAAGGCCTTCAAAACAGAGCCCACACCAATACTTCTCCAACTCTTAAATAAAATTGAAAGAGAAAGTTCACTACTGAACTCATTCTATGAAGCTATGATAACCCTCATCCCAAAACCAGGCAAGGACTCATTAAAGAAAGAGGACTATAGACCCATTACTTTGATGAACATTGATGCAAAACTTCTCAACAAAATTTTGGCCAATCGTCTTAAACAACGCATCCAGAAAATCATACACCACGATCAAACAGGATTCCTTTCAGGGATACAAAGCTGGGTCAATATTCGCAAAGCAATTAATATAATTTATCACATAAGCAGGAGCAAGGATAAGAACCACATGGTTATCTCAATATATGCAAAAAAAAAAAGCATTTGACAAGATCCAACACCCCTTTCTGATGAAGGTTCTGGAAAAATTTGGAATCCATGGAACATTCCTCAATACAATAAAGGCTGTATATGGCAAAAGTACAGACAGCATTATACTTAATGGTGAAAAACTAAAGTCATTTCCTCTTAACTCAGGAACAAGACAAGGATGTCCACTATCACCACTTCTCTTCAATCTAGTATTAGAATTCTTATCTACAGCAATAAGACAAGATGAAAACATAAAGGTGATCCAAATAGGGAGAAAAGAAATAAAATTCTCCCTCTTTGCAGATGACATGATCTTGTATTTAAACAATCCCATAGATTCCACTCCCAAATTACTCAAGTTGATTAAAAACTTTGGCAAAGTAGCATGGTATAAAATTAACCTCCAAAAATCAATGGTTTTTCTGTATGGCAACAATGAGTAAAGTGTTGATGAAATTAGGAAAGCGACTCCATTTGTAATAGCACAACAAAAAATAAAATACCTAGGAATTAACTTAACCAAAGAAGTGAAGGACCTCAATGATGAAAACTTTAAAAACTTGAAAAAGGAAATCAAAACAGAATTTAGAAGTGGCAAAAGCTCCCATGCTCCTGGATTGGAAAGATCAACATGGTGAAAATGGCAATACTTGCCAAGGCTATCTACAAATTCAATGCGACACCTATAAAAGTTTCCACCACATTCTTCAAAGAAATAGAAGAGGCAATCCAAAAAGTCATATTGAACAATAAAAGAACCCGAATAACTAAAACTATCCTCATCAGAAAGAATTGTGCTGGAGGAATATCAACACCAAATTTCAAACTCGACTATAAAGCCATAGTAATCAAAGCCATAGTAATCAAAACAGCTTGCTACTGGCACAAGAACCGACCTTATAAGCAATGAAATAGAATTGAAAACCCAGAAATGAACCTACAGACCTATAGCCATCTAATCTTCAATAAAGGAGATAAAAAATAGAATGGAAGAAAGACAGCCTCTTCAGTAAATGGTGCTGGCTTGGTTAATTACTTGTAGAAAGCTAAACTAGATGCTTATATATCATCCTGCATGAGAATCAAGTCCAAATGGATCAAAGACATCAGAGTCAAAGCAGACACTCTGAAAACATTACAGGATGGAATAGGAGAAACCATTTGTCTCCTTGGCACAGGCTGAAATTTTCTTAATAGAGACTCAGAAACATAACAAATTAAAGAAAAGTTGGACAAATTGCATGAAATTGTAGAGCTTCTGCATGGCAAAGGACATAGCTTGCAAGATCAATAGACAGCCCACGGATTGGGGGAAGATCTTCACTAGCCATACAACGCACAAGGGTCTCATATTTAAAATAGACCTGGAACTCAAAAAATTAAATCCCCCAACAACAAATCTTCAAAGAAACAACTGCCCAATAAGTAAGTGGGCTAAATACTTAAAGAGAAACTTCTCTGAAGAGGAATGAAAGAGGGCCAATACATACTTTAAGAAATGCTCAACCTCCCTAGCCATAAAAGAAATGCAAATCAAAACAACACTGAGATACTATGTCGTCCCAGGTATAATGGCTATAATCAAGAACTCTAATAACAACAGATGCTGGAGGAGATGTGGACAGAAGGTAACCCTACTGCATTGTTGGTGGGAGTGTAAAGTTGTTCAACCTCTTTGCAAAGGAGTATGGAAGTTCCTCAAAAGACTCCACATAGAGCTCATCTATGACCCAGCAATTCAACTTTTGGGCATTTACACAAATGCTTACAAACAAGACCACACTAAAGGTACCAGCACGATATGTTTATTGCAGCATTATTTACCATAGCTAAGATATGGAACCAACCATGATGACCCTCAGTAGATGAATGGATCAAGAAAATGTGATATATCTATATCTATATCTATATCTATATCTATCTATCTATCTATCTATCTATCTATCTACACACACACGCACACACACACACACACACACACACACACACACTCACACACACAATGGAATTGTATGCATCCATCATAAAGAATGACATTGCCCCATTTGTTAGGAAATGGAAAGACTTGGAAAAAATTATATTCAGTGAAGTAAGCCAGGCCCAAAGAAATATAGGTCCCATGGTTTTCCTTATTTCCAGTAAATAGTATATGTCTGAATCAAGCAGAAAACCTCAGATAAATTTATGTTAGGGAAATGAACCCTAAATATGTACTCAAATGCTGTTTTCTTTCATGCGATTGTTTCTAACACATTTATAATATGATATATTTGTTGCTTTGTATGTCCCTCACTGTATTTGATTTTAGTATAATTTGTGGAGGGTAAGGGAAAAAACGAATCGTTTATATAGGGATACAGGTGGAAATATTGCAACAATGAGATGTACAAGTCGTTATGTCCAAAATGAACTTTAAAACTTTGGTGGGCGGTGATTGGAGGCTTGGATGGGGGGATAGGGGAAGGATGGGATGGGAAGGGGAAACAAAGGAGGAGGCTACAATGCTTGATAAGACATGTACTCATTATCTTGCCATGTAATTGTAACCCCTTTCTACAGTATTTTCACAATAAAAACAAATAATAATCTAGAAAAAAAAGAATTACAATCACCGTTACTATGCCAAGAAGATTGGCTTAACACTTTTATAACTTTTAAAAACATCCTAATTGTAGAACATCATTGAAAGCAAGTTACATTTTACAAATAAACTTTTTAACCCTCTTTTGAAGGCCTTTTTAATTTTAATTTTAACACATACAAAGGGAAGTTTTAGCAATACTAATCAGATCATCACATCACTCATTTTAACCATGATGTTTTCAGGGTCTATCTGCAGGGAAAAGGGACAGAACAAAGATAGGCAACTCAGCTCCTCCTATGGAATGGGCACGCACCCAATCTGACTCTTTAAGGTTAGATGAACTGCGTTTGTGCTAGCTTGCCCTCTTTTACCATGTGTGGACTCTTCCCAGGGCCAGTCCCACCATCTATGAAGCCCCCACCAGGGCCGGTTCCACCACACATGACCAGCTTAACTACATTTCCGCCTGTTCAGCCTCACCCCTAAATATAGATCTTAGGTAGTCTTCTAAATTTTCCCTTTTTTGGGGGAGGGAGGTTTGAATAAAATACAGTTTTAGACAGACAGAATAGCTCATGTTTTGTAACAGTGCTAAATTGACCTTTACATTTAAATTTTTAATATTTATCTTGAAATTTTAGCCAAGGGAACTAAATCCCAAACTGCCAAAGCATTTTAAAATATTAAAATTTAAAATAACAGATTTTATAATTTTTACGTTAAGGAATCCTTAAAAAGCCATTTAAAAAATGTGAAAAATTTTTTAAATTTTTAGTAATGTCTAAACCTCTTAACCTTTTACATTTTAAACTTAAACTCACCCAATTTTTACAGCATGATGACAATTTTTATTTTGAACATGTTTACAAACACATAGAAAACACACAGATCTTAAATCATGCAAAAATCAAAATCAGTTTTACATAGATTTTTTTAAAGTTTTTTAACAAAAATTTAAGACAGTATTTTTTTAAACTAAGTACCTTTGTTAAGCTTCATTTTCCCAGGGCTTGCTTGTTTAGCAAGGCAATTCATCAACGGATCTTTTGAATCCACCTGTTGGAGAAGGGCTGGTTCAAGGGGTCACCTGAAACTAAACTGGCCTGAATTTTATCCAATTTTAGACAAGAGCACTTTACAAATTGTTACATTGTCAGGACTTGCTGAAAAATCCAAACCAGGTGCATAGCCTTCCACACCCTCCGCTCAGGCAGCCTCCACAAGGAGAAAAAGCAGCCCAAGGCCTGAAAGGAACCAGACTAGTCCAGCAACTTTTCACACCTCACAGTGAGGCAAGCATAGCAGGTCTGTGGCTGAGCCCAGCCAGAGCCTGGAACTTTTATTTCCCCAGAGATGTTCAAATAAATAACAAAAATATAAATAAACACAAAAACCAAGAATCCACACTTAAAACAGGTACCAATTCTAAAACAGAACTAGACAACAGCCAAATGCTGAGTTGGGGACTAATGGGCCCTCAGTTCATTCCTACCAGAACTGCACCATTCTCACTCAGCAAGCTGAATTCAGAATCTGCTGAGTGAGCTGGCCACCCTCACCTAGAATTTCTGCACCTCAAAAATAGAACAGAAACGACACAAAGTAAACAAGACAGACAAGTGGCCACAAAGACAAAATCAGATCTCCGTGAATTGGGCAACATCTCACCATCAGACGATTTCTTTTTTTTTTTTTTAGATTCCTGCAAATGTTGACCCAGGGGCCTTCCAAGGTCATCTTGGGGCAAGGGAAAAAAGACCCTGGAAGCCATCCCCTCTGACTGTCTCCCCCCCCATACTTAGACCCTCTGGGCCAAGGCCCGAGGCTAAGATCTTGCTGGTGGCACTTGGTGGTCAGTGGCAGATTCATCTGGCTGCGAGTTTTCCCTGCAGGCCCCTTTCAAAGTTATTGCTAGATCCTGCAGGTTCTCCCTTTCCCCACTGCCTCCTCTTCTAGAGAATAAGTCAACCTTTGATGTCATCCTAAAATTCCAAAAGTATTAAAATGGGAGAGCGGCTGAGGTGAAAGGAGCCTCTGGCCACCCCATTCGGGAGGCTCCAGGATGCCCGCTGATCCGAAAATGAAAGTAAAATCAACAAGGAAAGGAAAGAAAGAGAGGCGCTGAATTAAAATGGCAACTACAAATGAGACAAAGAGAGCATGCGTGTTGATCTCAAGCTCCAATCCACCCCTAAGCCACGGTGGTGGAGGCCAGACGAGTTCCTGTTCCAAAGGATGGCGGAGGCCGGTAAGTCCCTACCCGGGAGGTGGATAATCTCCCTTCACCCAGAGTGGCAGAGGCCGGACAAGTCATGGTCCAAAAGACGACAGAGTCAAGCAAGACCCCACTGGGGAGGGCTTCCCCAAGGGCCCAGGGAATGTCTTCAACTTGCCTGCTGGCTACCTTGTAGCACGTCCACCAACGTTTCTTGCCAGCTCCAAAACCCTACTTGCAAATCAAACACAAAACACTCAATATAAAGCAGCTGCACCCCCTCTTATCGGCTAGCTGGACGACTCGCTGATCAAGTATCTGTGTGGCTTATGGGGGGGGTCTATCCCGGACAAGCTCCCACATAAAGTGCCCAGTTTTCGGATGCCCCCTCTCAGACCACCAGAAACCATGAGTCGTTTATTGCAAGCTGGAGCTTGGTCCTCTGTGCACTTGGTAACTGGTGATGCTAAGAGGCCCCAAGCATAAAATTGACACAGCTTTTATAGTATCAAACAAACAAGTTTAGGGGGTTTCCACACAAGCAAGTTCACAAGTTCAGGGGGTTTATTTCCACCTTGATCACACTTCCCTTTTTCAGCTGGAACACCTGGGCAACTGTTCTGTTCTTTAAGGGTGGGCAGGGTTGGTGGCAACCTGCGGTTTTTCTGAGAACTATTTTTCTCTTTGGCAGCACAGCTCTCTTTGGGGGTTACTTTGAGGGCAGCAGAGCTCAGGGGGCTTGATCTTAAAACGGAATTACTTTAGCTCTTCAGTTAGGTCCTGAGTTCAAACACCAGGAATGGTGTATGCACACACACACACACAGACACACACACACCACATGGAGGCACCTTTGCCAATAATATATCATTCCATTATGTTCAGCTCCCTAATTGTCTGCCATAAGGACACTTGAATTAATTGTAGCAGTTTGTTTCAACACTGAAACATAGTCTTACAAAGACAGGATGAGTGCAGGGAACTTGGCCTGCCACAGAAGGTGGCACAAATGAAGGTTTCCTATCAAAAAAGACCACTGGGGAGAGAGATAGCTTGGGGGTACAAACAAGCCTTTTTCTCCTGACCATCAGAACCTGTGCACATTCATCCTCATTAATTGGCCCGGATGAATTGTTTGTTATGCAGCTTTACAGGAGTGAAGCTTTTTGTCCGCCTGTTCCAACAATGAAGCCAACTTCCTCTGGTAGCCTGGGGTATGGAGACCCCTCAGGCTACACTGGGAACACCATGGGAGCCCCGAAACATGGATTGTCTTGAAAGCACTCTCTGTGCTATGAAATCATTCTATTCAAAGCAAATTTCCTAGCTGGGTGCCTTTCTTCATGGCAACTCTGGATCTTCACTGATACAAATACATGCATACATACACAGACACATGGAGTTACAGGCTCTTTTTTTGTGGCAGGTCCTGGGCTTGAACTGTGAGCCTAGTCATTTTCCCTGAGCTCCTTTTGCTCAAGGAAACATTTTATTGTGTCTTAAATCATGATTACCCTAGGCTGGGGTGCAGCTTTTTCACCTACAGATGATCCAGGGATCCTAGGACCAGAGTTCAACTCCCAGCACTGGCAAAAATACATTAAACCTACAAAAATGGAGGAGGAAAAACCAGAAAATGTTACACAACAGTTTTTACTTTTGTTTCCTTAGCACTGTGACCCTCCTGAGTCTCAATGACTTGGCTTGAAAATTGTATGTGACCTTGCATGGATGACGGCTGGGGGGCTGTCAGTGAAGCCTGAGCCAAACCCAGACACCTAGGCACTGAGATCGATCCTAGAACTGCCTCCTACACACAGCTGAAGATCCTAGGAAACTCGTTCCTATCTATAGGAACATTAATAGAATATTTGACATGTATTAATTGAATTACTAACTAGCTAGTCATTCCAGTATAAGATTGTATGCAATAAATATATGTCATTGATTAATTAATACTTTGTTAATTCTTCTACCATGATAATTGGAAGCATAATTTTATACCAAATAATTGGTAGTAATAGAATATATAAAAATAAGGTACAGACAACACTCTTTATATTGGGTTATACACTAGATTCTACATAAATGCCTGTCTCTCTCTGTATATATTTATAGATGCATACACATATGTAAATGCACACACACATGCACACACACACACACACACACACACACACACACACACACACACACACACACACACAAACACTGCAATCTAAACATCTACCTGTTTATATATTGGCCATTCCTAGGGCTTGATCTCAGGTCCTCAAATTGCCCGGCCAACTTCACTTGCATCAGACTGGTGTGCTAACATTTAACCATTCATGAAGTGGGCCTGCTAGGCCCTGAGTTCAAGTCAGAGAATTGCCAGAAACTTAATCCTGTTCGAAAAGCCAATTGTTACACTTGTTTTCTGTATCAGTGAAAGTCCTGGGTCTCAGGAATGATGTAGAATACATAGGCAAAGCTATGTCTTATGTAATAGGATGCAAAATGTTATATGTGTAATCATGCTCACTCTCAAATACATAAGAAATAAAACACAAAATAAAATGAATACACTAACTACAATATGCAATAAGCATGTGTATGTAAATATGAATCATGTATTTCAAATATATACGAATATTATTTTTTCAAGTGCTAGGATTTGAATTCAGGCCCTGGAAACAGGCCTGGCTTTCTTGTCTTCCAGCCCGGTGATCTTCCCATCCCCCACAGTGCTAGAGATTTACCCACATCCTGAGTTCAAATCCCAGGCCTGGCAAAAACAATGGCCTGAATTCCAAGCCAAGGAGCCTCATAATATTTTAAATATTTTAATGTATATATGTATGTATTTTTATTTTGTCAAGCACAGGGCTTGATCTCAGGTAGTGGCAATTCTGCCTCAGCATTGATCACTCTAGGCTGGGGTGCAACCACTGGACTCAGCCAAACCTGGGTTCCTGGGCCTCAAATGCTGACAGGAAAACAATAATAAATAATGCGACACAGAAAAATAAAAACTGGCAACTTACCAGTTTTACATTTGTTTTCTTTGCAAAGTGATCATCCTGGGTCTGAATGACACGGCTGCAAAATGTTGATAACCTGGCATTGCTGAAGGCTGGTGGGCCACCAGGGAAGCCTTAGGCCAACACGGCAACATAGACCATGTGTTTGAAGCACAGTCCTGACCCCTACCAATGAAGGGAGAACCTAAGAATCTCGTTCCTATTCATAAGATTACCGATGGAAGATTATGAATGGCAAAGTTGAATTAGTTGTTTCTGAATACTACTATACAATTAGATGGAGTGATTTTAGGAGACCAATGGATTTTAATGAATATTTTTGACACATTCAAAGAATAGTATTAATTACATGGATGCAATAGTTTTGGGACACTGGTTGCTTTATTAATAATTCATTAAGGATGAAAACAAGAATACTAATTACATGGAGGCATAATAAATACCCAAGAATTGGCAGAAATGCAGTCTATATACATAAATAATGTATAGACATCACTGGCACTCTATAAAGATCTATATTTATTTGTGTATTACCATCTGCATGTCAATCTGTTCTTATCTTGTCAGCCCCTGGGGCTCAATCTCAGGTGCTAGAAATGCTTGTTAGCTCAATATGCCCCAGGCTAGCGTCCTGACACTCACCCATTCATGAATTGGGACTTACAGGCTGTGAGTTCTAATGCCAGCACTCACAAAAATTGAATCATGGAGTAAGAATCCCATGGTGACATATGTTTTCCAATTCTTTGAAAGTCCTGGGTGTAAGGTATGAAGTTTCATACATAGGCAAATCTATATCTTATGTAATATATGGAGTAAATATTTCATGTGTAATAAAAATCAATAAAATAAATAGTAAATAAATTAATAAAACAAAAAATAAAATGAATAACTACACTAAGTGCAATATGTGGTCAACATATGGGGCTCGATCTCAGGGCCTGGGAACTGCCTGGCAGATGAATTGGCTAGAGGCTTCTGTGCTGACAGTCACCCATTCATGAATTGAGCCTTCTAGGCCCTGAATTTAGATCCCAGTAATGCCAAAAATGTAATCGAGGAGGAAGAAGCCGAGCGTGACACATATTTTCTTTTTCTTTGAAAAGTGCTCAGTGACAGGATGTATAATTCAGATGCAAATATATATGCTATGTAATAGGATGTCATAAATGTAAAAAATGTCATTGGTGGAAGAATTGTCACTACAATAAATGAAAAACAGATTGAATTAGTAGTGAATCATTCTAGGATAAAATTAGACACACTAATTATAGGATATGGATTAAGTTTAATATTTTATTAAGCATTAATAGAATGAAAATTGCATGGAAACATAAATACCTAATAATTGGTAGTAACACATGATGCATAATTTAATTATATAGACATCTGTCACATTCTATAAAATATGTAATTTATGTACAGATGTATGTACTTATAATTTTAATTAATGCTTTATTAATTGTTAACTGAGACACATGATTAAATGGAGACATAATTTAATACCTAAAAATTGGTAGTAATATTATCTATAAATTAATAATGTACAGACATCTTTTGTGTATATAAAATTATATACAGCAACCTCTATCTATTTTAACTCTTTCACTCCTGTGGCTCGTTGGTTGAGTGCTTGACTAGTAAGCACGAATCCCTGGGTTCGAGCCCTCAGTGCCACATAAAAAGAAAACCTAGAAGTTCTGCTGTCTTTCAATCAACTGAGTGCTAACCTTGAGCACAAACGCTTAGGGACAGTGTCAAAGCCCTTACTCAAGTCCCAGGACTGCCAAAAAATTTTTTAAAAAAGGTAGAATATACTCACTGCAACTATAGAAGGACAGGACATCAAATACCTCATCACAGAGAAAGCTAGGAGTCTGGTGCTGACAGCTGTCACCTAACCTGACTTAGCCAGATGTAAACTGCTGTAACCCAGCTCCATGGGTTACCCCCATCATCCTGGATTACTCTGCCTTACCCGCGACATCTTGGCTGCTTGGGGGCTTTAAATCCTGGCAGGAAGTCTGCTAGAATCTTTGAAATATGGCTTGAAATGGTAGAACACTAGCCTTGAAAAAATGTTATTAGAACCGTATCCCCATGTTTTGAACTCAAGCACCATAACTTACCTCCCCCAAAATAAAAACACCCCACTAAACTATTAGATATGAAATGTTCCTTGAAGAATGTGAAACCACCTTAATTCTAATTATAGCTTGTGGAACAGAGCTTTGTGCTGAGTCCTTCATCGAGTGATCTGTGCTGAGTCCTGCACGTGCAATGGTGCTATGTGCTGAGTCCTTCACAAGGTGGAGTGTGCTGAGTCCTTCATTGGGTGCTGGGTGCTGAGACTTTCACAAGATGCTGTGTGCTGAGTCATGCAAAGAATGCCATGTGCTGTGTCTTTCACAGGGTGCATTCTTTCAACTTGTCCTTGTAAGAGCTCCACAACTGAGATGATTATGCAGACAAGAATATTGAGGCTCAGATAGGTCCCCATGGCAGGGACCTATTACTGAAGACTAGTGAGTTGTCTCCTGCGGAAAATTGTTTTGTTTTGTATTTTCTCAGTCATGAACCTTGAACTAGGGGCCTAGGCACTGACCCTTACCTCTTGGGCTCATGGCTAGCACTCCACCATGTGGAGCCAAGGAGCCCCTTGCACCAGAAGCCATGGCCTAGGGGTCTATAGCGGAGGTCTGTCATCCTGCCTTCTCAGGATGCTGAGATCTGGGGATCTGGGTTCCAAACTATCCCAGGCAAAAAGGTCCCATGAGACTATCTCCAATTCACCACTAAGAAAACTGAAGTAGAAGCTGACTGATTGACGCTCATGTTTGTCATCCTAGCTACTCAGGAGGATGAGATCTGAGGTTCATGGTTCAAAGCTAGCCTGGGCAGGAAAGTCCTGGAGACACTTTGCTCCAATGGACCACCAGAAAAGCTGAAATGGCGCTTTGGCTCAAGTAGTAGAGCACAAGACATGAGCTGAATAGCTCAAGGACAGCACCCATGCCTAGACATCAACTACTACAACAATAAAAAACGACAGAAAGAAAATAACAAACCTGAAATAGAGGGCTGGGAATGTGCCTTAGGAGTAGAGTGATTTGTATATATGAAACCCTGGGTTTGATTTCTCAGGACCACATCAATAAAAAAAATCCTGAAGTGGTTCTGTGGCTCAAGTAAGAGAGGACTATCCTTGTACAAGAAAATCTAGGTACAGTGCTCAGGTCCTGAGTTCAACTTCCAAGAATGGTGAATGGGCCCACACGCATGCCCGCACACGTACACACACACACACACACACACACACACACACACACACACACACACACACACACACACACACACACAGATTATGAGTGATGCTGTTACACAAAATGGTAAGGTACCAGGCTTCTTCACTGAGATCATGGTCAACACCTTAGCCCCGTGTCCCCAAAAGCTAGCCACCCAGGGCCAAACTAGGAGAGGTCAAAAGTTTCAAAACCTGATGTGATTCACCAGCCCTAGAAGACAGGAAGCTTTGTGATATCAGATATGTGCTTGGATTTCCCAAGCTTTCAAAAACCTAGGAGAAGCATCATAGGCCCAACATCGCCCTCAATGAAACATTTCATGAGCTTCAGTGCCCTAGTTGTCTGCCAGAAGGACTTTTGAATTATATTGAGAACTGTATCTGAACACTGGTATATAGTCTCACAAAGGCAAGATAAGTGCACAGGATTTGGCCTGCCATGGGTGGTGGCACAAATGAAAGCTTCCTGTCAAAACAGAGCACTGGGGAGAGAGATAGTTGCGAGTACACAGTGACCTTTCTCTCCTGACCTTCAGAGCCCGCCTGCACTCCTTCTCACTATCTGACCTGGATGCAGTTGTTTATTACACAGCAGTACAGGAATCAGGCCTTTTTTCTGCCTGTCCAGGAAATGAGAGATATTTCGTCCACAAGGCCTGGGATGCAGAGAAACCCACAGGTTATAATGGGACCAGAGAAGGGAGCCCTGGAACATGCAGTGTCATGAAAGCAATCTCTGTTATGAAATAATTTTAATGAATACAAATTGGTGCCGTTCATCATAGCTACTTTGGAGCTTCACCTATAGGAATACGTCCATACATACACAAAGATATGGTGGTACAGGCTCTTTGACGGGGCAGTTCCTGGGGTTGAACTATGAGTCTAGGCATTGTCCCTGAGCTCCTTTTGCTCAAGGATAGTGCATTAACCTTGAATCACAGCCCCACTTTGGTTTTTTCTGTGATCTCTTAGAAATAACAGTGTCATGGACTTTCCTATGCAGGCTGGATGCAAACTAAGATTCTCTACATCTCAGCCTCCTAAGGAGCTGGGATTACAGTCAGCAGCCACTGGTACCTTCTTTCTCTTCATTTTTTAATCTGGACAATATGACTTCTTTTTTTTTTTTTTGGGTCCGGTTGTGAGGTCTGAACTCTGGGCCTGGGCGCTGTCCCTCAGCTCTTCAGCTCAAGCCTAGCGCTCTACCACTTGAACCATAGCACCACTTCCGGCTTTTTTCATTTTGTTTATGTGGTGCTGAGGAATCGAACCCAGGGCCTCAGGCATGCAAGGCAAGCTCTCTACCACTGAGCCACCTTCCCAGCCCACAATCTGACTTCTTAACAGGGTCATTCCAATGCCTTGAATTTATAAGTTAACTAGCCAATGATCTTTATGGCTGTTTTCAGTGAGAAGGATTTTCTCGCCTCATCTTCCCCTCTGGTCACAGGTTTGAAGCCAAAAGTGAGAAATGAATGTCACAGGAATTGGGAGAATATATCCGCAGGACATGCCAGTTCTGTCACTTAGCATTGAGCTGCAGTGAATTTACTGTCTCAGGATGAGAGGACTGAAAGCTGCAATGATTCTCATAATGTCTGCATTGTTCCTTTTGCCAATAAAATGATCTAATATTTATGAGTGTATTGTGTCTCCAACCTTAAGTATCTAGAACACACTAGAAACATCTTCATATATCACTTTTCCTCTAGTGCCTCTCAAGATTTACAATAAGGTTTTGTGTGGAGCAGCTCCTCTGTGTATCCTTGAGAAAAGCTGCTTGAAGCCTCTTCGGGAAATCGCCATTCAAAGTCAGCCTGAGCAGGAAGTCTGTGAGACTCTTATCTCCAATAAACCATCAGAAAACTAGAAGTGGAGCAGTGGTCCAGAGGGAAGAGCTCCAGCTTTGAGAGAGAAAGCCAAGCAGGAAACACAGGCTAGAACAGTCAGGAAATCCTGGGAGGTGCTTATGTCCAATTAACGACCAGATGGCTGGAAGTGGAGCTGTGGTGGCGGTAACACCTCAGCCTTGGGAAAAACATCCAAGGAACGCATCGAGCTTGAGTTTAAGCCCTGGAATGACCACAAAAGTTTTCATAAAGAGAAGGCCAAATTTATTTATCAATGCCCTACCTACTTATGTGTGTATATTACCTCCATGAGTGCAAACAGACTGTATGCAATACTTTTTCTTTTATTTACTCGTTCATTTTTTCAAATATGCTCCTAGTGCATACTGCACCATTTTCTTCATTTCAGACCCATGGCTTTTCTCTTCCAGGTTTGCAGTCCTGTGTCATTATATGATGCACACAGCAGATCTCAGCAGCCTTTATTTACATTAATTATGAGGCCAATGCAGGACCAGTCACAAATCAGGCAGGGGAAAAGAATATCAGGTTTTGTAGAAGTAACCAGTATTCAGAAAATTAACCTAAGGGACTTAAAATGGTAGCATACTTATGTTTAAAAACTACCATTCAGGAAAATATGAAGGGGCTGGGAATGTGGATTAGAGAGAGAGTGCTTGCCTAGCATGCAAGAAGTCCTGGGTATGATTCCTCGGTATCACATACAGAGAAAAAGCCAGAATTTGTGCTGTGGCTTAAGAAGTAGAGTGCTACAGACAGTGCCCAGACCTTGAGTTCAACCCAAAAACTGGCAAAGAGATACCTAAGTAGGTAGGTAGGTAGATTAGATAGATAGATAGATAGATAGATAGATAGATAGATAGATAGATAGATAGATAGATAGATAGATAGATAGATAGATAGATAGATAGATAGATAGATAGATAGATAGATAGATAGATAGATAGATAGATAGATAGATAGAAAGATAGAAAGTTGATAGAAAGTTGATAGATAAATCTGGTCTTGGATGTCAGGAGGAAAGAAGGGAACACTTCCCATTCATGAGGCCTTCTGCAGTGTGCTATGCCACCAGCATCACCTTCACACAATTACAGAGCAGGAAGACTGTCTCTTTCCCACTTCTAAGGTAGCCAAAGGCCCCAGAGCCACGAGGGCAGAGCTAGGTTCTAATTCAGGGGCTTGGAGACAGAAGAGAAACAGCCATGCCTCTAGTTGGTCTGGGGATTTGCATTAAATAAGTGGAGAATGAAGGAAGGAGTATGGACTGGCAGAGGTAGAAGAAGGGCTTCAAATCTGACAGATGGAGAGTCAAAAACCCACTCCCTAAGACGAGAGAGCAGGGTTTTTCTACTCTGTTCCTCCCCTCTCCCCCAATAAACTGGCTCTCTATTGGTAACCTAAAGATAGCCTGAGGCTCCCTTCACTGAAGGAGGAAGGTTAATTAGTCATTGTTTGAAGAGGCTGAGAAAAGCCTGACCCTGGTGTAACTAACAAATATTTCAGGTTTCCCTTCATTGCTGGTTGTTCCTGGAATGAATGAAGTGGTTTTGCAGCTCACTTCCCTGTTTAGTGTGTACATTCTGCCTCCTAATCCTGCAGGCCTAGGTCTCTGCACCTAGCCTGGCTTTTGCAACTGTTTTCTGTCCTTCAAATACAGTGTTACACTGGAGTTCATCCTGCTAACAGGGCTAGAGCTTGGATCCTGAGAACTTCATTTGAACCTCGGATGGGTCATTGATATTTCTTTCCTCCTTTGATAACTCAGGAACTCTAAGAACATTTAAAGTGCCAGTAAATTCTCATCACCAAGGGAAACACAAGAACCTCTTTGAACATCTGACCTTTCAGAAGTGGAAGTCAGAGTGTCATAGACTTCCCTGCCTTGATTGGCTTCACCCTGTGTTCCTGAGACCTCACGCTCCAGAGCTAGGGTGATGGGCGTGAGCTACTGGTGCTCTGGTAGGTTCAGAACTGTAATGACATTGACAATACAAGTCAAATGCTTATCGCAAAGTGTTTGGGGAACATATTAAGCCTTTCAACAATGGACCGTTCAGAACCCTGTAGGACACAAGGTTACAATGCTGGAGTCTGAGAGGCTGGGTATATGGATCTGCTACACTTGAACCTGGAGCTCTACCTCCAATTCTGGTGTACATCAGTGTTCATTTTCCAGAGAATGTTCTCCTAATTAGTAAATAGGAAAAGTACTTTGATAAACCCTCACTTTTTTTTCCAGGTGTGTGTCTCGAACTCAAGCCTGGGCACTGTCCCTGTTCCCTTCAGCTCAAGGCTAACACTCTACCACTTTAGCCACAGCACCTCATGGGGTCTTTTGGTGGTTCACTGGAGATAAGAGTCTAACAGGCTTTTCCTTGCCTAGGTTGTCTTTGAACTTTGGTCTTCAGCTCTCAGTCTACTGACAAACTAGGGTTCCAGGTGTGAGCCACTGTCATCTCGCCTATTGTTTTTGACACTTCTGGGGCTTTATCATAGGGCCTGGGTACTGTCCCTGAGCTTCTTTTTCTCAAGTCTAGCCACTTTAGCCACTCCACAGCTTCTGGCTTTTTCTGAGTATGTGGCACTAAGGATTCATGCATGTTGAGCAAGCTCTTTACCACTAAGCCACATTTCTAAGCCACCTTTCCAATTTTATCCCTCACCTGCCTATCCTCAAAAAAAGGTTTCTGACTATAAACTGACTATAAAAAGAAATCCCAATGGGAAGATGTCCAAAGATAAGACAAAGCTCATACTTGGGGCAGACTCTAAACATGTGAAGACTGTGACAAATGCTTCCATTTAATTATGTACTGTGTTTCAACACTTAATAAAATAATAATGAAAAATGAGTCAATATCCTAAATTATTGTGTTTAATATTATAATATATGTGCAAAATGTAAAAAACATTGTGTATAATAATACTAAATACAATAATCATTAAATAAATCAAAGAAAAATAAAATGCAAAATCAATAATAAAAATCATAATATGAAATTAACATACATATGTAAATATATATCATATATTACATAAGTATAGAAATATTTTTTCTCTTGCAGGACCTTCATTCAAGACATGGGAATTCTAGCCTGAATTTCTTTTCCTCAAGGACAGTGAGCTCTGCCTTCACCCATGCTGCAAAAGAGTTACCTGGATGGTGAGCTCAAATCCTAGCAATGGCAGAAATACTGGCCCCAGTTCCAAGACAGTGACTTAATTTTTATTAATGGAAGCAGTTATGTTTTTTCAGTTCCATACTGAACATTTAAAAAAAGCAGTGTAGAATTTTGTACAGCTATTCAGACATCCTTCCCTGATTGCTTCTCTGAGATATACATTGTTTCCCTTTTTTAAATACGTTTTTATTGTAAAAATGTTGTACAGTTACAGGAGCAAGGTAATGAGTACATTTTCTATTGAGCATTGTTGACTCCCCCTTTGTTTTCCCCCTACTATCCTTTCCCTCCCATCTCCACAACTACCTCCCCCTGCCAAGGTCAGTGACTTAGTTTTCCAATTTTGGTTTGCACAGGCTTTGAATTCATGTAGTGGCAACTCTTTCCTCACATTGCTAAAGATTTACCAAGACCCTGATTCTAAATCCCAGGCTAGGAAAGAAAACCGGCAGAAATTCCAAACCAGGGAGCTTTATTTTTTTAAATTTAGATAAATGATTAATTAATTAATTAATTTTTGGCCAAACATGGGGCTTGAAGTCAGGTCGTGTAAACTCTGCCTCAGCTTGGATCTCCCTAGGCTGGGGTGCAGTCTCCAGACCCATAGCCGATCCTGATATCCTAGGCCCAGAGGGATTTTAGGAAGAAAAAAAGCTGGAAAGCACAAAAAGTGGTGAGGTGCAGAGTGCTGGGGTTTTACTTGTTTTTTTCTTTGCATGTTGACCATCCTAGGTCTGAATGATATGGATGCAAAGTCGACTTGACCTGTCATTGCTGATGGCTGGTGGGATATCAGTGAAGCCATAGGCCAACCTGTGAACATGGCCCTGGATTCAAATCCCAGTCCTGACACCAATGGCAGGGGATCACAAGAGACTCATTCCTATTCATAGGAATACTGATTGAAAGTGTAGTTCATACACCGGTCTAGTCTAAAATTGGATGCAATAATCGATTTGGTAGGAAAGTTATAGGTGTCATTTTATCATAGATAGACAGCCCTGGCACTCTTTACCAATGTATATTTCTTTGTATACCACCATCTGCCTATCCATGTATCACTGTTTTGGCCAAACCTAGGGGTCGATCTGGGAACCATCTGACAGCCTCATTGGCTAGAGGCTGCCATGCTCAAACTCACTCATTCTTGAATTGAGCCTGCTAGGCACTGAGTTCAGATCCTAGCACTGCCAGGCTTGATGGAGAACACATCTAAAATCTAGATACTTTGTGATGGGATGTAAACTATGTAATAAATTGTATATGTATCATCAGAGTCAATAAAATAAATGGTAAATAAATGAATAAAACAAGAAATAAAATGAATAACCACAGCAAACACAATATGGACTGAACATCTGTACGGAATTACAAATCCTAACTTTAAAACGTATGTAAGATGAACTTTTCCAGGTCTGAGGCTTCAAATCAGCCCCCCCTACAAGGAGGGAATTGCGGGGGACCCTGAGATACTCGTTTGTGAACCTATGAGGAGTCATGGAAAGCGATCGATCTCATCCCTGAATGAGTAGTTCATGCATGATGCGAGTAGGAAATGATAGGCAAGACTCATGGAGTATTGATTATTTGTAGAGAAGAGTTGATGAAGCATGATAATTATCATCACAGTCATGAAATGGAGGCATCCAGAAAGATCCAAGAAACAGTAGTCACACAGAATGGATTCCATTACAAGTCACCATCTCTCCTACTCTACACAAATATGTACTTATTTGCATACTACCTTCAGCTTATGAGTGGGTGACTATTATCCTCCCCAGTTTCCCCCTGTCGGGGGCCTCAATCTCAGGTCTTTGAATGGACTAGGTCCTTCATGGCTCACAGGCTGGTGTGCTCATGTGGACCCATTCACCAATTGGGCCTGCTAGGTCCCACGTTCAGATCCCAGGCCTGCCAAAAGATTCAGCTTGATGTCAAAAGCCAATCATTGCACCTGTTTTTCTTTCCTGTGCAAGTCATGGGTCTCAGCTAGGATGGAGAATAAATGGGCCACCCTGTGGCTATGGGAATAAGTTGTTATCCATGTCAGTCAAGGTATACTTGTCATTATATACTCAAGAAAATACACAATATATCCATGAATAGCATACAAAATAAAGAGAATAACTACACTCAATGCATGATGAAGTCCACACATGGATGTGAATATCCATACTTTGTTTCAATGATGCATTGAGGACAATTGAGGCCTCCCTGGGGCTCAAACTCAGTTCCAGGGAATGACCCAGCTCCTTAGTGGCTCACAGTCTGGTATGATCACATGATCCCATTGGGCAGTTGGGCCTCCTAGGCTTTGAGTTCGAATCCCAGCACTGCCAAAAGTTCACCCTGATGTGAGAGGCCAGTTGTTGCATCTGTTTTCCTAGGCTGTGCAAGTTCTGTGTCTCACCTAGGAAGGAGAATGTATAGGCAAGTCTATACTCATGGGAATAGGTTGTCTTCCAGTTCACCAGAGTTATATCTGTCATTCTATACTCAAGAAAATACACAATACATCAATGAATAAGACACAAAATAAAGAGAATGACTACACCGAACACAAGATGCTGCTCACCAATGTTTAGAACTATAAATCCTCTGTTTAATTATGAATTCATGGCTATATTGGCCCCCACCTGGGCTGGATCTCAGGTCCTGGGAATGGCTTAGCTCCTTAGTGGCTCACACGTTGGTGTTCTCAACATGTCCCTTTCACTGATTGGGCCTGCTGGACCTTGAGTTCAAATCCCAGCACTGCCAAAATATTCAACCTGATGTAAGAATCCAATTGATCCACCTTTTTTCCTGTCCTGCGAAAGTCCTGGGTCTCAGCGCAGATGGAGAATGCTATAGAGGCAACTCTATAGCCATGGAAATAGGTTGTCATCCATGTCAGCACAGTTATATCTGTCACCATACTCAATAAAATACACAATACATCCATGAATAAGACACAAATTAAAAAGTATAACTACAATGAACTCAAGATGCATACCACTCCTGTAGGTAAAGAGAGATCTTATGTTTAAAAAAGGTGGGCTTATTATTTTGTCCAGTGCTGGGCCTTCAAATCAGGCCCTGGACCATGCCTGACATTCTAGTCTTCAAGGATGGCGAGCTTCAATTCTCCCACAGTGCAACAGAGCTACCCAGACCTGAGTTCAAATCCCAGCACTGACAAAAGATTCATTCTGATGTCAGAAGCCAGTTGTTGCACACGTTTTCCTCTCCTGTGAAAGAAGAGGATGGAAAATGCATAGGCAACCCTATAACCATGGGAACAGGTCGTCGTCCATGTCAGCACAGTTATACCTGTCACCATACTTAGTAAAATAAACAATACCTCCATGAATTAGAGACAAAATAAGGAGAAGTGCACCATACACAAGATGCTGTCCACACATGTATGTCAATTTAGATCGTATGTTTAAATTATGAACTTATGAAATTATGAACTTATATTGGACCACCCTGGGGGTCAATGTCAGATCCTGGGAATGACCTAGCTCCTTGGTTGCTCACAGGTTGGTGTGTTCACCTTGATTTATTGGCCAATTGTTCCTTCTAGGCCCTGAGTTGAGATCCCAGTAACATTAACACATGGATCATCGAGTAAGAAGCTGAATGTGAAACTTGTTTTCCTTTCCTCTGAGAATTCTAGGTGTCAAGCATGATGGAGTACATTTCTACAAACCTAGTGCTCTGTGATAGGATGTCATCAATGTAATAAACGAAATGGGTTTCATATAGTAAAATCAATGGTAAATAAATGAATAAAACAAAAAATACAAGGAACAAACATGTATGGACTGAACATCTATAAGTAAGTATAAATCCTATCTTTACAATGCATGTAAATAGTATGTTTTCCAGGGATGGGGCTTGAATTCAGGACTAGTGAACAGGCTTGACATTCTTATCTTCAAGTACGGTGATCTTCCCCTTCATCCACATTGCTGCAGATTTACCCTGATCCTTAGTTCAAATCCAACACCTGGCAGAATAAATAGCTGGAATTGCAAGCCAGGGAGCTAATTTTTTAAAAACTTTTTCTCAGCACGGGGCTTGAACTCAGGTCGTGGTAACTCTGCCTCAGCTTCGATCACCCTAGGCTGGGGTGCAGCCACTGGACTCACAGCTGTTCCTGGGATCCTCGACCCCAAGGCCTTGCAGGGAAAACAATGTACAGAAAAACTGTGGCCTTTTTAGGTTTTCTTCCTTTGCACATGACCCTCCTGAGTCTGAATTACACTGTTGCAAAGAGTACTTCACTTTGCATTGCTGAAGGCTGGCAGACTATTGGGGAAGCCATAGGCCCACGTGGCAATATAGGCCCTCAACAACCAATGGCAGGAGATACTAAGAAACAGGTTTCCAACCATAGGAATAAAAATGGAATGTTGTCAGTGTCACAGAATAAGTTGTTCGTGAATAATGCTCCTATAAAATTAGACAGCATGATTTCAGGAGGCTGATTGATTTTATTTAATATATATGAAGCATTAAAAGATTATTATTACTTACAGAAACACAATAATTTCAGGACACTGATTTCTTTTAAGAAAGAAAACAATTACATTACTTACATGGACACATAATAAATACCCAAGAATTGGTAGGAATGTAGTCTATATAACTAAATAATATATAGACATCTCTGGCACTCTGTAAAGACATATATTTATTAGCTTACTGCCATCTGCACGTCAATCTGTTCTTATTTTGTTAACTCCTGGGCTCAATCTCAGGTCCTGGGAATAGTCCGTCAGCTCAATTTGCCCCAGGAGGGCATGCTGACACTCACCCATTCATGAATTTGGCCTTGTAGGCCATGAGTTCAGATGCCTGCATTCCCAAACATTGAATAGTTGAGTAAGAAGCTGATGGTAACACATGTTTTCCTTTTCTGTGAATGTCCTGGGTGTCAGGTATGAAGTGGAATATATATGCAGACCTATATCCTTATGTAATCAATGTTCTATGTGTCATAATAGTCAATAAAATAAATGGTCATTACATGAACAAAACAAAAATATAAAATAACTACACTGAATGCAATATAATCAACATATGTATGTAAATATAAATCATATATGTAAATTGTACATGAATAGGATGTTTTCTAGTGCTGAGGATCGATATCAGGCCTAAGGAACAGACTTGAATTTCTTGATAAGAAGGAGGCAAGCTTCCACTTCCAACACAGTGCAACATAGGTACCAGACCATGAGTTCAAATCCCAGTCCTGGCAGAAAAATAATGGAACCTTTATAGTATGATTGGCCCAATTCTTAGGTATTTCATTATGCCTCCATTTTATGAATTTGATTGTTTAAATGCTTAATAAAGTATTAACTAAAATTGATTAGTGTCCTATAATATAATTGTGTATAATTTTATCATAGAATCATTCAAGAACTGCCCATTCAATCATGACATACATAATATTCCATTGGGTATCATATAGATAGGAACAAGTTTCTTAGGATCTCCTGCCATTTGGAGGTGGCAGGATCACGATTCGAACTGTGTGCCCCAGCTCCCACCATTTCACTGCGAGAATAGGGTACTCACCAGTCTGTCCAAGAACATCAGCAAGACCAGTGGATCTCAGCAGTCCTCCTTGATACTTACAAGGCTGTGAAAGGAGGATCATGGTCAAAGTCACCCAAGCCAAGAAAGTTCTTGAGACTCCTTTCCAACTTCAGTGCCAACATATCAAGTGTGGAGGGCCAGCCTTGAGCAAAAGCAGCTCACAGACTGTGTCCAGATCTTGAGTTTAAGGTCCAGGATTGGCAACAAACAGACATACACAACAATCTGTGCAGCCATCCAGCTAAAGCAGGTTACTCTTTTGTCCCCAACTGCATTGGACAGAGTTCCCTGGGAATAAAGGCTAGGCGAGCCGCTGTCATCTTGCTCTGCCCATACTGCTTGCATCACAGGATTACAGCCCCATTCTTTCATGCTCCTTTCTGACCAATGAGATACAAGAATGGTGACCACACCCGCATTCTATGATGCTGGGGAGCACTAGGATTCCCTCTGTTTGTTTACAACACTACCAGAAGTTGAGGAAGGTAGAGGTGGTTGAGTGATCAGCAAGAGACTTGAGGAGAGTTTGGAGTATAGTAGGAAATTGATGCTCCCACCAGCACCCCACCTCCCTCCCCACTTCTTGCGGTGCTGGGTTTCAAACCTCAGGCAATGGAGCACTGCCAGCAGTCATAAGGCCCCAACCAGGTCCCTGCCCCTGGTCTTCTGCTCTGGGCCCATGTATCCACAATGCCACCTCCATCACTGGTCTTCCCACCTGGCACAGCTGCCAACAGCTTCTCTGAGCAGCACAGGTGAGTGGCTGCCCCAACACTACCCCTGCCGCTGGTCAGACACTCCACTGGGGTCCCCCTGACCCCCTGCTTGTTTCCTCTCCCTGGCTCTGAGGAGCCACCTTTCTGTCTTGGGCATTTCTGAGAAAGAGACTCAATAGAGACTCAGGCTGTGCTGGATCGGGGTCCTCCTATCTGTGACAGGTATGCTCCACCAAGCATGGTCCTCTGTAGTTGGGATGGTAGACATGTAGCGCCATGCTCAGTTATTGGTTTAGATAGATTATCCCAAACTTTTAGTCCATGCCAGCAGATTCTTGACCACAGATGAAGTTCTGGATAGTGCCAAAACCATCAGACTTCAGTCTCCTCAGAGGACAGTTGTGAGGAAACAAGGGATTTATACAGAGGGTTCTGTGGAGCATGGCTAGGCACAGAGGGAGCATCCTTCAGATAAGGTTCTCAGCAATTCTGTGAGCATATGACAGGAAGATACCCGGAAAAGGCTCAGGTGGGGTCTGTTATTAATTGTGCAACAGGTGTGGGATTATGAAACAAAACATGGCTCTCATCATTACCCTATCCCCATGAGGAAGGGGATCCTTCACTCTGTTGAGTTTTGCAGCTGAGGAAACAGATGCACGGAGAAGCTGGGTGACCTACTTATGACCTCAAGGTCACAGGAAGCTCAGCCTGACTTCTCTACCATGCTCCTTGGGACAATGGGTGCTATTCAGTCCACTTGATGTGGTGGGAATCACTTCTTGTCAGTTGTGGGTCTTGAACTCTAGGCCTGGGCGCCGTTCCCAAGCTCTTCAGATCAAGGCTAGTGCTCTACCACTTGAGCGCACTTCCGGTTTTCTGGTGGTTGTTTGAAGATAAGAGTCCCACAGACGTTTTTGCCCGGACTGGCTATGAACCATGATCATCATATCTCAGCCTCCTGTGTAGCTAGGATTAGAGTTCTGAGCCACTGGCACCCAACTTAAGCATAATTCTGATTTTCTTTCTTCGTCTCTCACATAGTAACTGGTGGAATGTTTTCTGGATGAGGTGGCCCAGTGTCCCTATGTGCCTGGAACCCAAGGTAGCCCTCTCATTGAGGAAGTGGGCTGTGGGTCAGGAGCTGTCTAGCTCAGACTGTTGAAACAGCTCCATGACGTAAGCCCCTCTGTGCCCTGGCTAGACCATGATGGTTATTCATTTTCCATCCAACCTTCCTGGACTTATTGTATTGTATTGTTTTTTACATCATTTTCTAGCACCTGGCCAAAATTATGATATAGTTATGGAATGAAAATGTAATGCCATCTTAAGAAAGTCATTTAGGGCTTTGTGAATGTGGCTTCATGGTACACTGATTGCCTAACATGCATGAAACCCTGGGTTCAATTCCCCATTACCACATAAACAAAAAAAAACTGGAAGTGGTGCTGTGCCTCAAGTGGTAGAAGGCTAGCCTTGAGCAAAAAAAGAAAGACAGAAAGACAGAAAGAAAGGAAAATAGAGAAAGAAAGAAAGAAAGAAAGAATGAATGAAAGAAAGAAAGAAAGAAAGAAAGAAAGAAAGAAAGAAAGAAAGAAAGAAAGAAAGAAAGAAAGAAAGAAAGGAAGGAAGGAAGGAAGGAAGGAAGGAAGGAAGGAAGGAAGGAAGGAAGGAAGGAAGGAAAAAAGAAAGCCCTGGGTTTCCCTTATTTGCAATAACTAGTGTATGTCTGAGTCAAGCAGAAATGATCAGATAAGTTGCTGTTAGGGAAATGAACCCTAAGATATGTATTTAAATGTTTTTTTCTTTCATGTGATTTTTTTCTAACACATTTATAAAATTATTTCTTGGTTGTTTTGTATTTCCCTCACCCAGAGTATAACCCTTGCTTTCACTGTACTTGATAATGATATAATTTGTGGAGGGGAAGGGAAAAAACACGTCATTTAAATAGGGATACAGGTGGACCCATTGCAACAATGAGATATGCAAGTCGTTATGTCAAAAACGAACTTTACAACTTTGGTGGGGGGGATCTGGGGGCAGATGGAGGATGGGAGGGGGTCAGAAGGGGAACCAAAGGAGGAGGATACAATGCTTGATAAGAAATGTACTCATCTTGCCCCTGTAATTGTAACCCTTCTGTACAGTATTTTCACAATATAAAAGAAAAAACTAGTAAATGCAAAATAAAGAATCCTTCCAAACTGAAACCTGACAGTAGTCCCTAATTCATGAATTTTACTTATAATAATGTTTTGAAAAAAAAAAGGTTTGGTCATTAGGTCACAGCAATTAATGCCAGTAATGTGCTTAGATTTCAGGTGAAGATTAATTCTGGAAATTCAAAGATTCCAGGATTTTGTGTGGTCACTGCTAATCACAAAGAGAAGGGTAATCTAAGTGACATTTGGAAACCTTTTTGGTCAGTGACTGCAAAAAAAGGCAGAGGCTAATTAACAGTTGTGACACAAGAGAAAAAATAACTCCAGATGGAAGGAATAAATGATAGTAACTAAGGTATACCAGAAATTGTTCTAGAAAACAATTTTGGTTATTGAAGAACTAGTTTTCAACTAGGCTTATTCCTCATTGCCTTTAGCATTCTAAATCTCTTAGGCTAGTTATTAATCTCTGTGTGATAAATGTATCTCTCTCTATGCTGTTCTTTCATACTCGATATCCTTTGCTTTCTAAAAATCTGTCTTTCTATATTTCTCTATGAACATTTCCTGATACTAAATACACCAATACAGATGGTAGAGGATGTTAATGGAGGGATCCCATAGCTAATGAGTCATTAATGTAACAGAATGGAAAAGGAGGACATATTATTGCTACCTCAAATTTTCTGAAAAGCTGCAATGGCATCATTTGGTTCAAATTTCCATTGTTTGTCTACATAGTGTCATTCAGTGCACATAAATGCAAATATGAGCCAGGTGCTGGTGGTTCACTCCTGTAATACTAGCTACTCAGAATGTTGAGACCAGAGGATTGTGGTTGAAAGACAGCCTGGTCAGGAAAGCCCATGAGACCCTTATCTTCAATTAAGCACAGGAAACCCGGAAGTAGTTCTGTAGCAAAAGTAGTAGAGCACTCAACTTGACCTGAAGAGCTGAGGGACAGCGCCCAGGATCAGAGTTCAAGCCCCATGACCAACAAATAAAGTGAAAGATGACTTTGTTTCCCCCAAAGGAACGACAAAATTAATAATCTTCCCAAGCAGAAAAATAAATTCCAAAATGATTCAATGCACCTACTTTTGCTGAATTACTTACTTTATGGCTTCTTTGCTGGACATATTCTCTGCTTTTAAAAATAGTCAAATATTAGCTTTAACAAAAAATTTCATCAAATATTAGTTATTTCAAAAGAGAAGTCTATTCAGTTGATGTCACTTAGCTTTCTTACTATCTTAGTTCAAAGCTAACCCAGGCAGGATAGTCTCTCAAATTCATTTTTAATTAAACACCAAAAAAGCACAAGTAGAATTTTGGCTCAAGCAGTTGAGTACTAGCTTTGGGGGCAGGTGGGCAGGAAAGAAAATTGTTCAGGGCAGGGTCCAGCTTCTGGGTACAAGCCCCAGAACCAGCACAAACGAACCAAACAAGCAAACAAAAAAACCCAGATATTTCTTTGGGACCCTCCTTAAAGGAGTACTCATTTGATAAGAGGCTCCTTTTGGTGATCATACTCACTGGATCCTGCTTTTCTGGAATCCTTATTGCTCTGGAGAACTCAGGACCAGACTAAAGAAATTGATAACTGACTCCTGCAAATAGAGATTCCTCTCAGGGGTGAAATATCCATCCATAAAGCACTTTAAACCTCCATGTCTTTGTTTCTTTGCAGTAGAACACTTTTTAAACGTTATTTCCTTTTGTTCTATGATGGCTTTCAAATGGCACATTATTTTTGTAATACTCTCAACTAGAACTTTACAGAAAAGTTTTATATGAGTAAAGAACATATTCGAAAAAGTCAAGAACAGAGTTTCCTTCAAGCCTTGGGATTCTTTTCTTGTACAGTAAAAAGGAAAGCACAAGTTAACTTGAACTTTGTCATTCCTCTATGTTCCATTCCTCTCCTGGGATCAGTTTCCACATCCAGTTACCATTACTTCCAGTAACAATTGATGGTGCTGCTTGAGGTATAATAAATGTTTACTGGCTTCACTGAAATAACACAAGGATACCTTTGGACATGAGGTAACACGTGTTTCAGAGAAAACTTAGTAAAGAGAAAATATGAAAATTATATTGCTTATAAATATATTATCCATGAGTATATTGAGTTCAAACTTTTTAAGGTCTCTGTAAATTAAAGTGAATTGTAAATGGGAAGAAGGTTCTCAGATCATTCCTTTTGTGAGTGTATGTACAGCACATTATTTCCCGTGTATATGAATTAACAGTAAGGGAAACTATAGCAATAATAGGAGAAAGAGAAGTTCTGTGTTAAAGTATATGGGTTCAATACACTATAGAAGACTCTACAAATAAGACAACATTGAAACAATAAAGCCAAGTCCAGTATGTAGATTTATTGGAGTGATGTAGAGAAAGCATTACTCCTAGGTGGAACACGAAGTATGAAGCCACTCCCTTTCTAAATCACACTTGCTAATCACACAACTCTGTAGAAAGTAGAATGGAAGTATAATTCTGGTTCCAATGCAAGTCAGATATAAAAGCATGGAATTAAATGGAAAAAAATCCATCTTGAGAGAACAGGGCTTATACTAGCAATGAACTGCTGGCTAAGATGATATTTCTTTTTCTTTCCTTATATATTTATTGTTGTTGTTGGTGGTCTTGGCACTTGAACTCTGGGCCTGGGCACTGTTCCTCTGCTATTCAGCTCAAGGCTAATGCTCTACCACTTGATCCACAGTGCAACTTCCAGTTTTCTTGTAGTTAATTGCAGAAAAGTGTCTCCAGTACTTTCTTACCCGGGGTGGCTTTGAACCCCAATCCTCAGATCTCACCACCACTCAGCTTACGATCACATTTCTAACAGTGTACACTCAGGATATGTAATGGGTATATTAATCTATCTTTATTTTAATTCTTGAGTTAAAAACCTCGGCTACAGCATAGACTTTACACTCACAAAAATGTTTATAGCTTAAAAGTTGATACTTCTGGAGAAATAAAACCTAAGAATGTAATGGAGTCTGGGAAGTTCAGTTTGCAACCAGCTAGGCTAGAACAGTCTTTGCAACAGTACCTATAATTGAGGAGCCAAAAGCTGTATTGGAAGAATGGCTCAGGTGATGGAATACCAGTCATGAGCAAGATTTATGAATAAGAGCTTGAGGCTTTTGTGTACATATAAACAAACATACACATACACACAGAGGCACTTATATGTGCACACACAAATGCACAAATGACTCTCATAATATGTAGAAAAATTACAAAACAATAGAAAATATGTCCTGAGAAAGACTAGAATTATGTGATAATTTTTAATATTAGAAAGTCCTCAAGTTACTTTTTTCAAAAGTGTTTGAGAATATTACATAGGTAGGGACCAGAGATAGTAAGAGAGTCAAGTAATCATTATTAAAGGTATCGGATCCATTGAGGAATGAATCAGAGACCCCGCAGGTGCATCTGAAAATGTTCATATCCTGTGTCAAATGTTAGAAAATATTTGAAAATAGTACAGGAACAGTCTGAGCAGTGTAGTGGGTAATATCACTGGAGAAATTCAGAATTGGTAATCTGTATTTAGATTAAATAAAACAAGAAACTATGGCAGGGCAATGTGATATAAGCCTAGAATTCTAGCACTCAGACTAAAACAGAAGATTAGAGAGTGGAATTACATAGTGATACCTTCCCTGGACCAGGTAGTATAATTTTGTCTTAATAAAACAAACCAAACAAGAAAGGAATATACAGTTGGAATGCTGGGCTAATTTTGTCATTTTTTGCGAAGTCAAGTTTCCTATTGAAATGCAACTCATATATAATCCTCACTTGTGTTTTAAATTCTCTCTCCATTACAGAACATTCCTAGATGCAAAATGACTCATGATTACCTTCCAAAATTTGAGAAAGTAAGTAATCATCATTCTGTTGGATTCCAAAGAAATGATAAAGGATTACAAAGGCTTAAGCCTGGAGAAATAGCAAAGTTTATCTAATGTAGGACTTTGTAAATGTTGCTAAATTAGAATTGAGATTTAAAATAAATATTTTGGTTTTGTTTGTAATTTCATATTCTATTAGATATTTCAAAATTCTTTTCTTTTTTTGTCAGTTGTGTGGCCTGAACTCTGGGGCTGCACACTGTCCCTCAGCTCTTCAGCTCAAAGCTAGTACTCTACCACTTGAGCCACAGCACCACTTCCGAGTTTTTTCGCTTATGTGGTGTGGAGGAATCGAACCCAGGGCCTCATGCCTGTAAGGCAAGCAGTCTACCACTGAGCCACCTTCCCAGCCCCAAAATTATTTTTAAATAGAGGGTTTAATTGACAAATTCACAAATGATTCTTGCAGTCTACTTGCCTAGAATATTCTTTCAAGAGAGATATAATTAGAAATTAGTTAATAGATAATTCCAACAATTCATGTATAAAATGATAATGTGAATAATGTAGACAGAGTTGCCAAGAAATGCATGATATTAATTTATAAATTTATCAAAAGCAATTTTTTGAAGCTTTGGTATAACATAGTATGAGGAGAATAATTGTGTGACATCTTTTTCTTCTACCTATGTAACACAGGAAGCAATTCCCTTAATTATGTGCCTCTGTATACAATGAGAAAAATGCTAGATTGGGGGTTTGTTTTCATTTTTTTGTTTTATTGGTTTGTCCTAGTGCTTGAACTCTGGTCCTGGACACTGTCTCTGAGCCTGTTCATGCTCAAGGCTTGTGCCCTACCATTTCAATCTCAGTGCCACTTGTGTCTGGCTTTTGCTGAGAAGTTTATTGGAGATAAGCATCTAAGGAACCTTCCTGCCTGGGTTTGCTTTGAACTGTAACATTGCGCTCTTAGCATCCTGAATATCTATGGTAATTAAAAAAGTATAAATATAAATAATATTTGCAAATGGTCTGATCTCAAGAATACTAGGGGTGGGAAAATGATGCAACCCAGTTTATTGTGGTGTTCTTTCCAGAACATGGAGGGCATCACATTAGCAGAGGTGTAGTATTTTTCACAATAAAGATAAGCTATTAGTGTTGTAAATTAAGGGAACCTTTGAGGTGCACCCTACACCTTGGAAACTGTTGGGCTATGATGACTTTATGGCATAAGTCTTCGGATTGATGGTCACATAAATAATAGCTTACCCTGATAAACAATTGCTTACTCTTGAAAAATTAATTATTACAGATGCTTCATAGTTTTATACTTTACCAGAATGTGGCTATTTTTCTGTTTATTTCTCAATCTGTAGCAACCCATTGGAATATGAATCTATTGCAGAATTACATAACATGCAAACAGGTATTCTTTTGAATCTCTCAGGTAGGAATGTTCAGAATTTGAAAATGAGTAGATATTAGTCATAGGAATTTTGAAGAACACATATATTCTGTCCTCTTAACAACTTATTTACTTTTAAAAGTTATGGGTTTCCATTGAATGAAACTGTTTACTGTTTTTGTATGAGAAAGTTTAAATTTATTCTTTTTTCAAAATATTGGCAAGTATATTGTGAAAATATTGTCTAGTTGGATAACATTCAAGTTGATGGCCCTCTGATTAAAAAGGTGTAATTAATTCAAATTTAATGCCAAATAGTATTGATTTTTAAAAGTTACTAAAAAATAATAATATTTACTATACCAATACAGTGAAACTTTATTTCATGTAGCTTATTTATTTAATTTAATTTTCTTGTCAAAGTTATGTACAGTGGAGTTACAGTAATTGTAAGGTAGTGAATACATAACGTTTCAAACTTGTTATCCCCTTTCTCATTTTTCTCAGTTTTCCGTCACCACAATACCCCTCACAAGTTGTAATGTACATTTTCATCATATTGTCTTGAGAGCATTGCTATTGCATTGGTTTGCCCTTTGTCCTATTTCTCAACATTTTGTTGTTCCTATTCCTTTCCGTAATTAAGGTAAATGTATACCAGTACACAGGGTATCCAAATCAAATACAGCAGGGAATAAGCCATAGGGAAAAATGTCAAAAGAAAATAGAAATCACATAGTACATTAAAAACAACAACCGCAAATAAAAATCTCTGTTTCCATATCTTGGATTTTATTTTGCTTAGCATCAGCATATATGGTCATATATGTAACATAACAAAGGCCCTGGAAAATAATAGTTGCATGGACATGATATCATGAAAACAACATTTTAACTGTTTAATATGGTAAAGATGGAATTAGGATTGGTGAATTCGCGATTCTGTTAAAGGAATTTCAAAAGAGTTTTAAAGTTATGACAGGTAAATTTTAATTGTTCAAACTTTTTAACAACTTAGCCTATTAAAAAAATAAAATTGCCTGGGAGAATAGGCTTTCATGCAAAGAAATCCATGGAGACTTAGATGAGAGGGAGTGATGTGGGTGAAGATGGCTCTTTTTCACACTAAACAGACAAACCTCACAAACCTTGCTGTAAATCCTGTAGGTTACCTTGAGAATTTTCCTTACCCAAAAAATATACTCTTACTGTGTGAAACAAGGTTGTAGTGGAATTTAAATTCAAAGTTCTTTAAAAAAAGACATCAAAGCCGGGCACTGGTGGCTCACGCCTGTAATCCTAGCTACACAAGAGGCTGAGATTTGAGGATCGCGGTTCAAAGCCAGCCCGGGCAGGAGAGACCGTGAGACTCCTATCTCCAATAAACCACCAGAAAACCGGAAGTGGCGCTGTAGCTCAAGTGGTAGAGCTCTCGCCTTGAGCTGAAGAGCTGAGGGACAGCGCCCAGGCCCAGAGTTCAAGCCCCACGACCGACAAAAAGAAAAAAAAAAAAAAAAAAAAAAAAAAAAAAAAAAAAAAACAAAAGACATCAAAATTGTGATTTGACCTTTACTTACTAAACAGTAATTCTCTGAAAAAGATAATTGTGTTCAAACTATTTAGGGGAAAGTGCCCTCCACAATGAAAGAAGATAATGGGTTTACACTTTTCTGTTTATAATACTTTCCACAATGTCTTTGCATATAAAGCATTGAAACACAGAAAAAAATCTGATTGGATACTTCAAACGAATGATTTCACATTTCTAAGTGGCTCAAAAATATAATATCATTATTAACATAAGACTGTGAAGACTTCTCTTATTACATAAGCCAAAAAGTTTTGGGATCAGAAAAGAAGAGCAAATGGAAAAAGTAAGAAAACAGTATTCTTCGAAGCCCTAGATAAGCGTATTAGCTTCAGCAATGGAGGGAGGCCAAAACTTTTTAAAATAGATTGTCTTAATATTTTACCTACATAAAGTGGTTTTACAGAGCCTATTTGTCTCACTTCAATGCACACTAGATCAAATGAAGACATAAAAATAAGTTCCACATCCAAATAAAATAGTTTTAAAAGAGAAACCATGAAGACGTAGCAGTGGGGGAGGTCTTATAGTCCTTCCACTTCACTAGACTTTAACCCAAGAAGCTGTGATTAATTGGAAATCAGGTATGAGCTAAGAGGAGGAAATAGAAATAGGTCATCGAAGTATTGTCCTTTGTAACAGACACTGTCATCCAAGGTATCGGTGATTTAACTCTATTCTTCTCCATACATCTTGTTAAGCAAATGCAAGACCAAGAGAAAAATAATCTATTGAAGTAATTTTGAAAAGAATAACTTCACTGTTCCTGATATGGTATCTAACGAGAGTCTTAGGTGAGAAGATAAAAGTGGAGTATTCTTCGGTTTCCTCTAAGCATCTTGTTAGCAAATTATATCTTTGAGGTTAGAAGTAATTGAACCAAAAAGTGGTGGAGTACTTATTTTTGTGGGCACTTTAGACATAAGAATACTTTCAAGGTAAAAGAAAAAACAGTATAGCTAAATATTTGTGATCACAGCTTCTTGGATTGGTTTTTTGGAGAAAAGGTTTTACCTGAGAGTTTGTCCTCATTATCATAGATGTTGGGTTTTCGTGGCAACCAAATGCAAGAGGGAAGTTTAATGGACTCGCTTGGACAAATAAACAGCATAATAGAAAAAATGGCAAATAATCTTTAGTGAATTACTTTGACCGATTATTTTGCCAGAACAAAGAAGGAAAGATATAATTCAAAATCACTTGACTGAAAAGTATGAAAAAGAGTAGTAAAGAGAGATGAGAGAAAACATAGAGGACTGTTTTCTCTCCAACAGAGTAATGGGTTTTGATCTTGTTTCTTCCATTCTATATTCACCAGCTATCAAATGTATCTCAGGACTGGAATATCCAGTTCAAAGAGATCTCCCATTAGAAAATATTTGCTGCAGATGTAGGTGATTTATAACCTTAGACAATCTATTTAAATCTGTTCAAAATTCTCCCCTACCCCAAACTGCCCTCTTTGAACAGTTGGTTTGCTTTTCCCATACTGCCCTTGATTAACTATTTAATATTTTGAGAGGTCATATTCATACTCTGTAGAGTTTGCTGTTTGGTTGTGATTTTTATGTGTTTGATTTTTGTTGTGCTTTTAACTAAATTTCAAAAGGTTGTGCAATTGTGTTACAATTAAATATGTCCATGTAATTGTCCAATGCTCCTGGATCAGAGTCACTCCTTCTATCATTCTCAACCAACCTCTTCTCCAAGATTTATTTCAGATTTACCACTTCCTTTATCACATGTGTACATTGAGTATTCTAGTTGTGCTTGCCACTTTTTCATTTTTCATTCATTCTGTTTTTACTAATATTCTTCTCTGGTTTCAACTTCTTGATAGTCATTCTGTTAAACTGTCTGTTCATACTTTGACAGGTTTATATACATTCTATGGCATTTCAATCCTGCATATACTTGAACTGATATCAGCTTATATTTCCATAATTAATTCATCTGCAATAACAATTTGCAAGACTGGAGACGTGAAGCACCTAGACATGATTTTATTCTCATCCATTTGGAAGATTAATCTTTATTCAACAAGAAAGTTTAAAAATGGCTTAGAATGTTTTCCTAACTACCAGTTTTTATAAATGGCTTTGTACAATGGTTTGTGATTATTTTACTTTACATGGGATAATATTCTCTACTACGTATAACTTTTGGGAAAAGAAGAAAACTAAAATTTATTACTGTGGAGGAATATGATAGAAATAGAAGACAGATTTTATGTTTGTCACATCTCTCATGAGTACCCATATTCAAGACTTAAAGTCAAATTTCTTAAGGAAAACATCAAACAATATGATAAGGCAACTATTCGTGATCTTTTAAAATGTACTTTATTATTTGATGAAATTTACTTTATTAGCTAATGTTTAGGCTTGAAATATGGGAGGCTGATCTAGGTAACACATTTCTGGAAGGCATCTACTGAACAACACAAATGGTCGGGGCTACTACTTCTATAATTTAAGGAATGGTTGAACCTGTTTGGTATTAGTGCAGGATAATAAATCAACTCTATTGTAACTTGCTCCTTCCACTTGAAAAACTTGTAATGTTACTAAGTATCTAATCGTCAAATGTCATTTTGGCGAATGTGCCTTTAAAAAGTTTATTTGAGGGGCTGGGAAGGTGACTCAGTGGTAAAGCACTTGCTGGCATGCATGTTTTTCTGAATTATATTTGACTTCTAAGTCAAGTTTTCCTATCCTTGGTAGAAAAATTATGGATCTATCCTTCCAGGAACTATTTTTTGGCCTACTTATACTGGACTGAAATCTTTCATTAATCATTAGGAGAGGGGTATTAAAAATATTCTTGTGACATTTGTGATCTTGTTCACTAATATGGGCTGGTCATCTGTAAATTGAAAGTGTGAATTACAGTAGTTTCTCTCAGATTTTGTGATCTCATCTTTCATTTTAAGTTGCCTTGCATTTCACAATTGCTTACTGCTAAATCCTGTGTAATTGGGGCCCTGAATTATTATAGGAAATGAGGAGTTGAGATGAGTCTTCAATTACTTTCTGTTGGCATGTGGCATGGGCCTAGGTGTGAATACTTGCCCTTCTGATCTGATGATACAGATAACTAGGACCTAGGATCCTAGGACGCGTGGATCCTGTAGAAGAATAATACCTTTTGGACATCATATCAGCAAAATTTGGGTATGATCAGAAATATGGGGAAAACCATTCTGAGTCCAGCGAGTCAAAACAATATACAGAGCAGCAGAGTAAAATCCCTTACAGATTAAAGGAAAACAACATTTTTTTTTTACCATGTGAATTCAGGAGACTAAGAACACTTAGAAGGTATCACAAGTTTATATCGAAGACATTGCATTGATACTTCTTATATTCTAATAAATATTCTAAACCTAATTATTTATATTCCTATCTATTTATTGTAATAAATATCAAATTATTTGTCAAATTATCGATTAATTCTAGCAAGTTTCATTGTGTGAAACATAAAATTAGCACATACAAATATAAAATATATAACTGTATGTAATCTAAGGAAATGTTTTTCATTGTTCTGTTGTGGTTAGGTTATCAAAGGCAACTCTGTTTTACAGTATTATTCCATTATCTCTACCTCAGAGTTGGGTAGAGTTAGACCTAAAGCTTTACCATTTGTAGATTTACAGCCTAGAGGCAAGAGGAAACACTGTGATTAAAACATTACCAATTTAAGGCCTAATATCAAGGAAAAATATGGACTTCTCCTGGAGCTATGGAAATATTTGGCGATAGAAATTCAGTAGTGTAAGTTCCTGCCTGGTTGGATGGTAGACAGGTCAGGACATTAGGTAATCATGCATAAGAACAATTTTTTTTCACCTTCTTGGCTTTAGCTACTTTTGAAATGGTAGGTATAATAAACAATTATATTTTGATAAAATACTTTCTAGTCAGAACTGTTTATTTCTCTATGATCCCTTGTAACTAAGATTAGTTTTTTTTTTTCCAGTAAGATAATCTTTGCTGTCAGGGTAAGATATTCTGGTTGGTCTGTTACTACATGGAAGAAGGGTAAAGGGTCAGTAGACATTTGTGCCAGTAAGACCTCATTTGGGAAATTTTAAGCTGCAAAAGTTTAGAAGTAGCTCTTCAACAAGGCTTACTTTGAATCCATTAGCTCCAAGAAGTTAACTCAGTTGATAAATAAGTACTTGAAAAGCCATATCTTTGAACCTAGCTATAAAGGCTACAAAATATGATGAAATTTAAAATGAAAAAGACTTAAAATAGTCATTGGCAAATAATAGCAATTGTGAGCAATCTACCGAACAATATGTTTTTTCCACTATACACAGAATTTCAGAGAAATAAGATCAATAGCATTGTTAGTAACAATAAGGTTTCCTTGTTACAAATAGGCAACCAAGGATATATGCCTGTATAAAGATTACATCATTAACTACTTAAATTTACAGGATACTACATGCTTCGGCAGCAGGTATACATAAATTACAACAATATAGAGATTAACATGCCACTTGGACAGGGATGATATGAAAATATGCGAAGTATTCCATATTTTTCATCCTTCAGATGCAAGAAATGAAAAACAGTTATTAAAAAGTTGATTACAAAAATACAAGTGTAACAACACATGCGATTCATATAATTAAAAGTTAGTTTTTTCACAATAATTTATTTTCTCTTTTTCCATTTTTACTATTCTAAATTATTCTAACTGGAGAGTAGAGAACTGATAGAAAGCAGAGGAAAGATTTTCCTGTGTATTAAAAGGTACAGACTGAAAATGAGGACCAATGGTGTCTTCATGTGCAGCTTATTCTAGGAATGAGAAAATAGGAAATAATACCTTCTATGTAAATGATTTGGGAAATGGCAGAGCAGAAAGTGAAATGATGCAACCAAAAATATAAAAGCAAAATAAGTTAGGATAATTATGGAGCAATCATATTATCTATGAGAACCATGAAAGAGAGAGAGGAAGAGAGACATGTGCAATGAACTAACTAGCCACAAAATCCATGCCTCTGATCAATTTATAAAGCAAACAATTTTATTTTTAAAAGAGATGGAAATAGAATTTATAGTGTTTCTCTTTATGATGTGCAGTGTAATGTATTGATATGCATTGTGTTGATCACTTTTCTGTTACTGTGAGGAAAATACCTGCAAAGAACATTTCTAAGGAGGAAACTATTATATTGACTCATGGCTTAAGAGAACACAGTTTAAGATAAAGTGTCTCCATTGTTTTTAATTATATTTTTATTATCTTAAATAATTGTACAAGGGAATTTCCATTCAACAAATCAGTTTTTAAGTACAATGGATCTTTACATAACTTCACCACACCCTTCCAAATCTCACCCCACTTTAATTTTTTCTACTGTCATACTATCTGTATTGAATATTATGCCTTCACTCTTTTCCTCCATAACTCTTTTTAATCCTTCCCTTTGAATTCCCCTCATATCTTAAGTGATAGTTTCCTGGTATTCATTTTGGTGGATTAAAAATTCAATTTTATAAGAAAATACACCTTTTAAATTCTCTGCAAATAGAATGCTTTGGTTGATATTGTTGTGAAAACTTGTATAAAGTTCTATCTTCCAAATATGAGACAGAACATGGGTCCTTTGTGTGTGTGTCTCTGACTTAGTTTACTTAACATATTTTTAGATCTATCCATTTCTTTTCAAATAATGTAACAGTCTTCATAATGGATGGGTGCAATACAATTGTGTATATGTGCCACACTTTCTCTAACCATCCCTCTGCCAAAGGGCATCTGGGCTGTTTCCATAAGTTTTCTACAGTGAATAGTGCAGCAGTGAACATGGTTGTGAAAGTGATTTTACTGTAACCTTTTGGAAGAATTCATCACTATCTTTCTGGGAACAATCTTCTAGCCAGTTTTCCAGAATAAGCACATCCCTCTCTTCATCTCCATTAGAACGTATTGCAAATCCTCAAAAACACACTACCCCCTACAGGTCACAATAAGCTAAAACCACATGGTGCCCATATTTTTTCAATAGTGTTTTTCATAATTGTACATATTATTTAGTGAGAACTTTCTTTTTTTTGGTTATTTATATTTTATTTAATTTTTTTAATTTAATTTAATTTTATTTGTGAACATACTGTACAGAGGAGTTACAATTACATGGGCAGCATAATGCGTTTAGTGAGAACTTTCTATGAACTTTTCTAATGTGGGAATGAGGGACATGACAATAGTGTAAAGGTAAGAAATATGCAATTCAATTAGCTATTATCATATTTAAAATCATTTTCAGCTTTAACTCATAGCCTCACTTACTATTATTTTAATCTTTATTTGATTACTTCATCTATCCTCTAACTTATAACAGGTGAGTTAAATACGAAGGCAGAAACTGTGGTTTGATTTTGACACTCATGTGTGAGGATGCACAATAAGGGCAAATAGATGAATTGGATTTAATAGTTATTATCCATTTTGTTAAAGTAGAGATGATTTTGCCAAACTGATTCTCACAATTCATATTATATTGAACAACAAGAAACGTGTGACAATTCCCTGTGTTTTGCTCCTTATTAACTTTTGTTTCCATTTAATTTAATTTTTATTTATTTATTTTTCGTCTGTCGTGGGGCTTGAACTTGGGCCTGGGTGCTCTCCCTCAGCTCTTCAGCTCAAGACGAGCACTCCACCACTTGGGCCACAGTGTCACTTCCGGTTTTTGAGTGGTTTATTGGAGATAAGAATCTCTGGGACTGGTCTGGGAAGGTGGCTCAGTGGTAGAGCGCTTGCCTTGCATGCTCAAGGCCCTGGGTTTGATTCCTCAGCACCACATAAGCAAACAGAAAAAAGCCGGAAGTGGCACTGTGGCTCAAGTGGTAGAGCGCTAGCCTTGAGCTGAAGAGATGAGGGACAGCGCCCAGGCGCAGAGTTCAGGCCCCACGACCGGACCCAAAAAAAAAAAAAAAAAAAAGAATCTCTCGGACTTTCCTTTCCTGTCTGCTTTAACTTGCAATCCTCAGATCTCAGCCTCCTGAGTACCTAGGGTTACAGGCATGAGCCACCGGCGCCCGGCTACCATTTTATTTTATAATGAAGGATTATTTCATAAATCTATTGTAGATACAAAAATATGCTAAAATATTTCTATCCGTATGCATTGATATATACATACACACATATATTACACAGGTTATAAAGATAATATATAACTTCTGGAACTGCACAATTTACTAAATTATTAAAATCATTGATGGCTCATGGCTGGAATCCTGGTTACTCAGGAGGCTGAGATCTGACGATTGTGGTTTGAAGCCATCTTGGGCAGGAAAGTCCATGAGCCTCTTATCTCCAAACAACCGACAGAAAATCAGAATTGGAACTGTGGCTGAAATTGGTAGCGTGGTAGCCTTGAGAGAAAAAGCTCAGGGACATCACCTAGGCTCTTAGTTCAAGAAGTGCAATCTATCCCAAAAAATCTATTTAATTTACCCCTGTGTAAGTAGAGTATTTCCGTCACCCAAGTGCACATCCATACCCATTTGCAAGGTAACAGTTTTGTCTGAAGTACCACAAAACATTATCACTTAAGTAGAAAGTATTGCAATGTGGGTTCATTCTATCTCTCTCATGGATTTTTCTCCACTCAAATACTCAAATCTTACATTTATTCCAATTATTTAAAATCATAGTTTTTTCTTTAATACCCATAATATTAGAGTTTGAATTGAGTGTCTTGTGCCCCCAAAATGGTTGTTCTTACCACTTTGTCATGTCCTCAGACTTAAATTATCCTGATTATTTTTCAGATAGAATCTGGCTTCCTACTTGTATCTGATTTTGGGCTCAGTACACTTTATGTTATTCTTCCTGGAATTTAAAATAACAGGTGCATGGCACTGTGTACAGATCTTTCTGTCCAGTCTGGGTTTTAAGCACTATCCTTACAACAGTTCACTCCCATGTAGTCAGGATATTCATAAGCTTGTCATAGTTTTTTTAATTTGCATTTTCTGCAGGTTCTTGAATTAATTTGTGTTTTCATGGGTTGTTTTGTTTGATTTGAATATATGGATTATTGTTCTTCACTTTTCCTTTTGTTTCTTACACTCATGTTCTTACCTAAAGTGCTGAGAAACCAATTCTTCTTTCTCAAGATAGTCAAGATGAATATTATTTATTCCAAAGAAATTTCAGTAATATTTAAACACCTCATACCTATGAATAGTATACAAATGCTAAGTTCTGAGAAGGATCTTTTTATTTGCATAGCAGTCTTTGGCATACAAAGACAGATCATGAATTTTATGAAGTTAGTAAAACTACAGATGCTCGCCAGGTGGAGAAAAACCTATTATTAATTGTTTGACAGGGTCTTCCCTTCTCGTGAAAGAAATATGCTGCTTGATGCAGGATTACACAAAATCATATTCCTAGGAGGAACCTAAAAATCATCTAATACAACAGACTTGAGAGAGATGAATTGACTTCCTGAATAATTTACTTTTGGGTCAAATAAAAGCAGACTTCCAAAGAGAGAGTAGACTTTAGAGAAACATGAGTTGTATGTAAATAGGTGCTTAGCTGATTTTGTTAATTTGTGAACTAATACAGGGAAATAAAGTACAGCAAGGTTAAAATTAAAGAACTTCACATTGAAATACTCATTTGTGTGTGTGTGTGTGTGTGTGTGTGTGTGCACGCTCGTGCACACATGTGCATGTGCTCATGCATACATTCATTATTCTTGAGGCTTGATACTGAGTAGGCATTATTCTTAACCTTCTGTGCCCAAAGGTAGTGTTCTACCACTTGAGCCACTGTTCCACTTTTGTTTTTTTAGAGATAATCGCATGTATTTTCATGATTTGACTAGCTTTGAGCAGTGGCCTTCAGATCTCAGCCTCTTGAGTAGCTACCTAAGCTGATTCAGCCTCTGAGTAGCTAGTTAAAATTCTGTCTGTTCTCTATGCTTCACTGCTCTTTTATTCTTTTCCTGAGGTAATCACAAGCGTAAGTCATGTATATGTCTAGTTACTTTAAAAAATACTCTTACTGCTTGGCACCAGGGGCTTCCACCTCTACTTTTAACTACTGAGGAGGCTTGAGAATAGAACCAGGCCAAAAGTTTAGTGGACCTCCTTCTCAATCTATAGCTGGGTGCATTGGATCATTTCCACCACACTGCACTATCTACAGGCTAAGATTGGAAGAACTACGGAATCCAGGCCAGCCAAGGTAGGAAGCTAGACAAGTTGGTCTGCAACTCTGATGCCATTGATGATGGGAAGGCTAAAATGACAGATCAGGTGCATGTTATTGTGGAAAGGGAACCCCTATCCTAAAATTAACCACTGATATGACGCCTGCCTAGCAAGAGCAATAACTCAAGTCGAAATCCCCACAATTTCCCACAACCAAAATAAGTATATACATTAACATACAAAAACTTAGTAGAATCTGTTCTTTGCTCTAATATCAGCTTTATCTGATTATCATATGATGTGACAGAATAGGTTCTTTATTAAACTTAAGATATATTTTAAAAGACCTAGAAAATTCTTTCTCACTTATTAAGTGCAAATGTATGGCAAATTGTCTCATTTCTTACATATTTGACTATCACTATAAATTCAGCTTATGATTATTATGAATAGTAACATATTCTGATTTATTACTTTGTAACAGTTTTTACACTTTTTGCTTCTCTACTGAAGTTTAATTATTAAAGTAGCATCATCAAAATATATTCCTTGGGTACTTAGTGCAGTTTTTTACAAAGTTTTTAACCAATGGTTTATATGAATCCTTAATTCGTATATTGTTTGGTTTATTTTTAATTTCAATTTAATTTTATTGTAAAGGTAATGTACAGAGGGGTTACAGTTACATAAATAAGTACATTTCTTATGGAAGGAACATTGTTATCTCTTCCATCGATTTTTTGTATGCTCAAAAAAAGAACTACTGATTCTTTTGCTGTTGCTATTAATCAATTGGTACTTTTTCTTTCTTTGTTCATGCATTTTTATAAGAAAATTTATATGCAGGGGGTTTACAGTTACATAAGTCATCTAAAGAGTACACTTCATTTTATTTTCTAAATTTCAAATTTTGAACTTAAATATTTTCTTTTGTTTCTTTAGGGTAATTCTTTTTTCAGAGTTGTAGGATTAGTTAATATAATTTCTTTGTTTTTTCACATGTAAATTATTCAGACACATATATTTTGCTTTTAAAATATTTATGATGTGAATATTTAAAATTATTTTTTGAATTTTTATACGGTTGGTAAATTTAAATAAATTTATTTCTTATAGTTATAAACATATTTGTCCAGGTAACAAATACTGTATTTTCAAGAAGCACATACTTTATTAAGAAAAGTTACATTACCTGGTGACTTTTTGGAAATATTTGTACTTAAATTAAAAAAAAAAGTTTGAACTGGGCATGGAGACTTGTGGCTGCTATTTTCTAGCTACGGTGGGAAGTGCAAATAGGGTTTGTAATTCGGGAGAGACAGAGCAACTATAATACCTTATCATAAAAATATTCAGAGTGAAATGATTAGAGATATAGCCACCCCTAGAGAGATATAGAGCACCTGGTTATAATATTCTAAATCTTGAGTTAAAACACCACTAACATCAATTTTTTGTCAAAATAAAAGGATACATGTTTCAAAATGTTTATTATTTAAAACTTATTTGAAAAGGTTCTCATGTCTTCTATTGCTTAATTTTCAGTTTACTTAATCTATAAGAATCCAAGTGTATTGTGATTATTTTATTTCTACTAAACTTTTAGATAGTACGAGAAATATTCTTATTTCATATATTAACCTACATTTTCTATTTGTGATAATTTCCTCTGTTTAATATGATAATATCAATATTCCAAATGTGTGTATGTGTTGTGTGTGTGTGTGTGTGTGTGTGTGTGTGTTCATGTGGTTTTTGTGTGTGTGCTTTGTGTGTACTTTGTAATGCTTAGGAGATCACACCATTGCTTCACATATGCTAGGCCAATGTTTTACCACTGAGCTATACTGTCTAGTTATAATCCAAATAGTGTTTTAATTTTGACTTTTAAATTTTCATTCCTAGTATGTTTTTTTTTCAAAATTATATATGACAAAATGTGATCCATCTTCTATCCATGTTAGCAATTTTTATTATTTAGAATATTTCCGCTGCTTTTCCAGTTCCAAACTCTTGTGTTTTTAATTGATAAAGGTTTTACTGCTTCTTTTCTCTCTTCATTCTTTTTCCCTTTAGAGTTGACCTATTCTTTCTCTTCCCCAGATGTCAGGCCACATTGAGGCTCCTGCAACCCACAGCCTTGCTCCTAGTATAGTCACCAATAGGCCAGTGTCCCCAGGATCCAACACAGACTTCTGACTTGGGTAAATAAAGAGGCTGTGCTTGAGTAGCCCACAGTCAGCAGTAAGCAGTCCTGGCACATGGGCATCTACTAAGGCCACCCTAGTAGCTATGGAGACTCCGACCTGAAGAAAGAGGCAGGCACACCCATGCAGGCTGACATTGGAGAAGCTCCTCTTCCAGGTGTAGCATGGTGACGTTTGAAGCAGAACATGGCAGTGCACACACTAGTAGATCACAGCACACACTAAAACAACTTGGTAAGCAATGGTCCTGTGCTCAGAGAGCTGACAGAGGCAGGAAATCAGAAAGAGGGAGAGAGAGAGAGAGAGAGAGATGGAGAGAGAGAGAGAGAGAGAGAACGCAAGGCTACCTCTGATTTGTACCGGTTTCGATATCCTTGCCGAGAAATGCATATTTTCACCAAGAAATAAAAAGGAAAACTCCTAAGTCTAACTCTGATGGAGTAGCTGAGATCAATCTAGACTTCCTACCATAAACAATCACAAAAGTGGAAGTTATGTGAAAAAATATATGTATATAAATGTATATATAATATAAATATGTAGGCATATATGTATATTCAAATATACAATGTGAATATGTATTGTATGTACAATGTATAACATACAGTGATTAAAAAAAAGAAATACATAGTATTTGAAGGAATAATGACCAAAACCTTCCCAAATTTGATTGAAAGCATGAACCCTTCTATGCAGGAATCTAGCAGCTTAAAGAAGACAATTAACATAATTACACAGGTCCACACTAAGACACATTCTAATTAAACAGTCAAAGACAGGAAACCTCCCAAAGCACAGAGACACAACTCATCACACAAAGGATCTTCAATCATATTATGACAAATTACTAATCAGACACTAGATTAACAATTAGACATCAAGAGCAACAAATTTAAGGTGTTAAAAGGACATATCTAATACCAACCTTTCTAACAAATATATATACTTCCCCCAAATGTGAGAAATGAGCTAAGTAACTAACGATGGCTCAGGCATATAACCTTACCTACTCCGGAAAGTGAATTGTGAGGATTGTGGCTCAAAGACAGCCTGGGCTGGGTGCTGGTGGCTCACGCCTGTAATCCTAGCTACTCAGGAGGCTGAGATCTGAGGATCGCGGTTCAAAGCCAGCCGGGGCAGGAGAGACCGTGAGACTCCTATCTCCAATAAGCCACCAGAAAACCGGAAATGGCGCTGTAGCTCAAGTGGTAGAGCGCTCGCCTTGAGCTGAAGAGCTGAGGGACAGCGCCCAGGCCCAGAGTTCAAGCCCCACGACCAAAAAAAAAAATTTAAAAAAAGACAGCCTGGACCTTGTCCCCTCAGGAGCAAGTTGTAGGAGAGCTGTCCTTGAGAAGGACGGAGATCTTCTTGCCATGTCATTGCTGGAACAAATATAGGATAAGGTGGCCATCAAGAATGGAGGCTAGCCGGGCGCTGGTGGCTCACGCCTGTAATCCTAGCTACTCAGGAGGCTGAGATCTGAGGATCGCGGTTCAAAGCCAGCCCGGGCAGGAGAGACCGTGAGACTCCTATCTCCAATAAACCACCAGAAAACCGGAAGTGGCGCTGTAGCTCAAGTGGTAGAGCGCTCGCCTTGAGCTGAAGAGCTGAGGGACAGCGCCCAGGCCCAGAGTTCAAGCCCCACGACCGACAAAAAAAAAAAAAAAAAAAAAAAAAGAATGGAGGCTATTGGCCAGTGTCTCCACAGAAGCAATTTATGAGATTCAGGAGTCCTCTACAAGATCAGAGGACTTTGACCACTGTCCTAGTAGTTTCAGGAATGGCATAACAATGACCAGAGCAGCCTCAAGCCCACATGGAGTCCTTAGCAACAGTCTTTGAAGCTTATGGGCTAGAGTATCAATGCTGGCAAGCTATGATTGCTCCATTTTCTCTGACTTCACTGGCCCAGACTCTGATTGGTCCATTTCTTCTATGATGTCACTATGATGGGCTGTGATAGCTCCGTTTTGAGAGGTCATGCAGGGTATATAGGAAGCCACTGTGCTCCAACCTATGTCAGTTAACACATCTAGGAGCTCTTGATTGGTGAAACGCTGGACTGATTCAAACAAAATTCATTATTTTTCTGATTTTGGGGGGATGAGTTGTCGTTTGGTTTTGCTATTTCTTTTTTTTTCTGGGTTTCCATTATTTTATTTAGTTGATTTTAGGTATACTTGCTACCCACCATCATAGCAGAAGAATGGAAGAATACAAAGAATCATCCTCCATATTCTTGAATGAAGAGATCATCAATCAATACCAGATGAAAGAGCTCATCGACCATGATACCAATAGACAAGTGAAGTTGGCCATCCACACCTCACACACATGGAAGTGGCAGTTAAAATACTCCTGAAGGGATGAAAGGTGACCACTTGTTGCTTGTTCCTGTCTAGCAAAGCAACACGTGGTGGTAATCCAAACATCTGGTTGATTGTGTGCCTTTATAAGACCTGCAAATCCTTAGCTAGGGGCTCTCCTCCTAGGCTCCACTGTGTCGAAGTGTAGGACAAGGCCCAAGCTGCAGCTCATTTAAATAAAAAAAGCTGTAGAGTCTGACTCTCGGTGGTTTTTTTGCTGTGAGTGTCCTGCAACCATGGCATAACATATTAGTGGGGCTCATCTCGGATACCCCCCAAAGACCCCCGAGACCTCAGACTCCAAAGGTAAAACAGGGCTGTCTTTGTTAATTTGTCTTGTCCTCTCATTTGTCTGTTTTACTTTCATTTTCCCTTGTGAGGATATCCCCTCAAATTTGTAAAGGGTTGTCCAAGTTGGCCCACTTGCACGACAACCCTGGAGGAACTGGGAGACATCCAGGATCCTCTTCTGGGGAGGGGGTAACCCTGCTGTGTGGAGCAGGGGTCCTTGGAAGCCCACCGTGTGGGGCGGGGTCCTTGGAACCCCGCTGTGGGGCGGGGGGGTCCTTGGAACCTTGGCATGTGAATTGTGGGGTGAGGATTGGTTTGGTGTTGGGCCGGAACTGACCAAGAGAGCCTCCTAGCAGAGGCCCAACTCGCCCACCATGGGACTGCTTCTTCTGCTGTGGGGCATGGGTATGGAACCCCGCCATGACAGGAGTCAGCAGACCAATTTGGGAGATCTCCACTTTGTAAGCTTTTTTTTTTGTAACTGTCAGGCCTGCATGTGTTTTGTTTGTGCTGTTTATTGTTTTTTGGACTTTATGACTGACAGGACTGGAAACCATGGGCAACACTCCATCTAGCCTCCTAGACTTACAAAAAGAAACTAAGAAAGAGGAAAAGAAAGTGTACCCCCTGGTTTTTCAGGGAGATAACTTGGAAGAAGAAATGTTTCCTCACCCATGCTCCCCTTCCCAGGTTCCTTTTGCAGAACCTGAGAATTATCAAGAAGAGGAGGGAGCTATAGAACACTTGGCACCTGCCCTTAAAGTTTTTGAGGGGCCAGTCACTCAACGCTGCAGTGGGATCACCCCCCATCTAATGCAGCTGATTTTTCCTTACATGCCATAGGTACTGTGGATGTGAATGGTCAACAGCAACCCAATAGTGTCCATTTTCTACCAGTGATCTATAAAATTGGTGCATCCAAAATGCCCCCTTTACTGAGAAACCCCAGGATTTAATTCGTTTGCTTGAAACTATTCTCTTTACTCATCAACCCACTTGGGATGATTGCAGTCAGCTTTTACAGGTTCTTTTTACCACTGAAGAGAGAGAACGTATCTGAGAGGCGGCCCAGAAACATATCCGTGGCCCCACAGGAGAGCCCATCAATGATCCTGCCCTGATCGCTGCCTATTTTCCTGAGATCCAACCAACATGGGACTACAATATAGTTGAAGATAGGGAGTGACTCCTCATCTACCGCCAAGCTCTGTTGGCAGGTCTCAAAGCAGCGGCTTGCCAACCTACTAATATGGCCAAGGTTTATGATGTAAGACAGGGAGTAAGTGAAAGTCCAGCAGCATATCTTGAGCGTCTCATGGAAGCTTTTAGTCAATATACCCCATATGAACTTGAGACCAGGAGTCGACACAGATGATTATGTTTGCCTATATAGATCAAGCTGCACCAGACATAAAGTTGCAGGCTCTAGACAGCCTTGGTGAAAAGTCTATTAGGGATCTAGTAGCCACAGCAGAAAAGGTTTACAATAAGAGAAACAGAGGAGCAAAGTCAGGAAAGGAAGGACAGAGAACGTAAAATGGAGCATGAAAAGAGAAACTGGGCCAAGGAAAATATGACAGATTTGTTGGACTCGCCACTATTGCATGCTGAGCATACCAGGTTCACAGATGGCAGCAGTTTCATTCGAGATGGAAAAAGGTACGCGGGCCCAAAAGTCACCACGGACACTGTAATAGTGTGGGTAGAAGCACTGCACCAGGGAACATCTGCACAAAGAGCAGAGCTAGTGGCACTAACAAAAGCCCTACAAATGGGAAAAGGGAAGAGACTAAACATTTGCACAGACAGTCGGTATGTTTTTGCCACCATGCATGTCCATGGAGCCATTTGCCAAGAGAGGGGACTGCTGACAGCTGAGGGAAAGACTATTAAAAACAAACAAGAAATTTTAAGCCTCATCTGGGCCTTAGGGGAAACAGCAAATATTGCCATTATGCACTGCCCTGACTATCAAAAGGGAACTGATTCAATAACCAAAGGAAATAACTTGGCTGATCAGGCAGCTAAGGAGGCAGCCCTCCAGCCCAGAGCAGAAGTAGTGACATTAGTAAACCTAGGGCCACAAGCTTTGCCTCCTGAGCCTCAGTATTCCCGAGAAGAATTGGAGTGGATAAAGAAAATTCCCAAGGCCTATAAACCCCCGGGCAGAGAAGGAAACAAAGACTGGTGGAAAACTGGTGAGGGGAAACTTACCTTGCCAAAAAGATTGGGCAATGGGATTCTTAAGAGAATCCATTGGGTCTCTCACATGGGAACCTGAAGAATGCAGGACTTGCTCCGACACTCAGAAGTAAAAATTAGTCAAGGGAACCAACTCATTGAGGACATTGTTAAAAATTGTAAAGCCTGTCAGCTCACCAATGCCCCCAATCAGCCGGTTACAAAAGGAGCTTGCCTCCATGGAGATAGGCCAGGTGTGTATTGGGAAGTAGACTTCACAGAAATTAAAACTGGAAAATTTGGATATAAAAATTTGCTAGTTTTTGTAGACACCTTTTTCAGTATGGGTTGAAGCCTACCCAACAAAGCATGAGACCACAAACGTCGTGGCTAAGAAGATCCTGGAAGAAACTCTACCCAGGTATGGCTTCCCATCCCCCAATGGATCAGACAATGGACCGGCCTTTGTCTCAAAATAAGTCAGCAAATAGCCGTGGCATTGGGGACGGATTGGAAATTGCACTGTTCTTATAGACCCCAGAGTTCAGGGCAGGAATGAATCGGATTCTAAAAGAAACCTTAACTAAATTGGCCTTGGAGACTGGTGCAGACTGGGTGTCTCTCCTTCCTTTTGCCTTGTTTAGAATAAGAAATTCACCCTATCAGCTTGTCTTTAATTGCTTGCTAATTTGGATGATACTAAATTTCTGTGTAAGCTTGACTATTTACAGCTGGTGCATAAGAGTATGTGGCCCCAGCTTAGAGCATTATATGATTCTGCTTCTATTCCTACCCCACATTTGTTTAAACCAGGGGAGTAGGTGTTTGTTCGAAGGCACAACTTGCGATCTCAGGAACCACGATTGAAGGGACCTTACATGGTGCTACTGGCTACACCCACTGCCCTTAAGGTGGATGGCATTGCTGTTTGGATCCCCTTTTCCCTGGATGACCATGGGGAAACATGGGAAGTCTCCAAGCATCCTACCCTATCCCTCCGCATACGCCTCAAGAAAATAAAAATGGGCTGATTGTTATTGGTATACTCATTCCAGATCAAGTGCTGTTGAAGTTTAGTTTTGGGCCAGAGCCACAAGATTGTGGCTCAGGACCATAAATCAAGGGGGAGGGGGGAAATGAAAGGTTAAAGTTTGAGACAGTGACCACTTGTAGCATGTTTCTGTCTAGCAAAGCAACACACGGTGGTAATCCAAACACCTGATTGATTGTGTGCCTTTATAAGACCTGCAAATCCTTAGCTCGGGGGTCTCCTCCTAGGCTCAGCTGTGTCAGAGTGTAGGACTAGGCCCAAGCTGTAGCCCATTTAAATAAAACAGCTGTAGAGTCTGACTCTCGGTAGTCTTCCTGAGGGGCGTGGGGGGGGGGGATCCTGCGACCATGGCCTAACAGCGAGAGTCCTCCAGTCATCAGTTAAAGAATGAGGTGGACATTTTAAAGAAAGTATGGCACAAACACACCATCAGGTTGTACCAGGTGATGGAGAAGGAAGAGTATGTATATCTCATCAATGGAACTGGCCAGTAGGGGATACCTTCTGGGGTGGATCTCAAAATCCTGCCGCCTATATGAGGATGCAACCAAGAGGCTCTTTAAACAAATTGTAAGTGCTGTTCACTACCCACACCAGAACAGAATCACACACTGAGACCTTAATTCCAACAATACTCTGTTGGATACCAAGGCAATATCAAAGTCAGTGGTTTTATCTGAGCATCTGGTTCACCCTGGGGCAGTTGCTATCAAATGTATGTGCTGCTGTGCTATTCCACCCCCCTAAATTTTCCTGGAGGAAAGAAATGATGGCCGGGTGCCAGTGGCTCACTCCTATGATCCTAGCTATTCAAGAGGCTGAGGTCTGAGGATCAGGGTTCAAAGCCAGCCCAGGCTGGCTCTATCATCTGACCAGACTCATACTGATACCAAAGACTAATTTGAGGTGGAGATGGCAGTGGATAGAGCTGGCTAGCAAATAGTTACAAATCTTCTCAGAATAAGCTGCTGAATGTGGGCCCAGGAACAGAGCAGTTCCAGACAAAGGGGAGAAGAACCCTAAGAGATATCAAAGATAATTTCACTTGAAAGCCAGAAGGCCCTGTTATTGAGATGGGAGAGATTTGTAGGTGGTGTACTAAAAAAAAGAGTTGTAAGTGGGATCCACGAATTGAGATCAAAACACTGTTTGCCTAGCAAAACCCTCAGTCCAGCCAAGAATACAAGTGCATCAACTGCCTTAGATTTCCTCAGGAGGAATTCCAGCCACGGGGCACCTTGTACTGCAGTGTAAACTGAATGTTGTGGTTATCAAAGCATGTAATTTTTGTGCATACAAAAACTACTTTAATTACACTTAAACTACACCCTAGTCATTAAAATTTTATTCTATGTTATTTAAGATGCAGTCTCATTATGTAGCCAAATCTGATCTTAACTTCATAATTCTACTGCTTAGTCTCCCAAGTGTTGTGATTACAGGTGTGTCCCTCTTTGTTGTCCATCATATTTTATCTGCATGCTTACTTAACTTTCAATACTTTATTTTATACCTTGGCAGTACTGCGGTTTTGATTCAGAGGCTGGTGCTGGGCAACCTAGTGCTCTACCCCTTGACCCCTGCCCCTGGCCTTACTCTTCATTTTACTTTAGATTAGCTCTTATTGTATTATTTTTTTGTATTGTATTGTATGTGTTTTGGTCAGAATCAGACTATGATTGTAATGTATTTTCCTGATGAGAAGCTTTTTTGTCCTTTTTTATTTTTTGTAAATATAATTTTCCTTCTTAATAAAAAGAAGGTACACAGAGGTGTTACATTTATATAAGTCATTTTAAAATTCAAAACCTTATTTTAGAAGAGTAAAAATGCATATAATCACTAAATTTTATCTCTAGAAAAAATGGCTACTAGATTAAATGTTTTTGGAGGCTAGTTCAGTGGCATTTAGTATTGTTCTCACTTCAGTTCTAGAAAATGCTACATAGATCCAGGCCTGCGTGGCCTAAATCAAAACAAGTAAAAAGTAAAAAAAAAAAAAAAAAAAAAAGATTCTTTCGGGCACATCTGTGGAAGATTTGAAATACATTTTATTGACCATTTGTACATTTCTGTGCTGATGAAAAGTGATATAGCAATTATGGTACAATATGACACATTCTTCTAACATAACATAGCATTACCACATTACCCAGCGATTCCATTGCTCATTGCATAACCAAAGGAACTGAAGAGAAAAAAACTAATAGCTCATATGCCAATAATAGCAGCAAAGTTCATAATAGTCAGAAGCTGGAATTTCCTGGAGAGTCTATCAGATAAACAGGTTTACAAAATATGAGGTATGCATTAATGGATTATGACATCCAGAAAAATGCTGCAATTAAGCATTATTTACCGTAGCTAAGACATGGAACCAACCCAGATGCCCCTCAGTAGATGAATGGATCAAGAAAATGTGGTATATATACACAATGGAATTCTATGCCTCCATCAGAAAGAATGACATTTCCCCATTTGTTAGGAAATGGAAAGGTTTGGAAAAAATTATATTAAGTGAAGTAAGCCAGGCCCAAAGAAGCATAGGTCCCATGGTTTCCCTTATTTGCAATATCTAGTATAGGTATGAGTCAAGCGGAAAAGGTCAGATAATGTGATGTTAGGAAAATGAACCCTTAAATATGTATTTTAATGTTTTCGTTTCTTTCATGCATGTGTTTCTAACGCATTTATAAGATTATTTCTTTGTTGCTTTGTATGTCCCTCCCCCACAGTGTAACCCCCGCTTTCACTATATTTGATGTCAGTATAACATGTGGAGGAGATGGGGACAAACAAGTCGCTTAAGGATTCAGGTGGACCTGTTGCAACAATGAGAAGTACAAAATGTCATGTCAAAACCAGCTTTACAATGTCGGTGTGGGGGGGGAGGGGGGTATAATTGGGTGGGGGGAGGGGGGTATAATTGGGTGGGGGGAGGGGGGAGGCGGGGAAGGGAAGTGAAGGGTAAAAAAAGGAGGAGGCTGCAATGCTTGGTAAGAAATGTATGCATTATCCTGCCCATGTAATTGTAGCCCCTCTGTACAGTATGTTCTCAAATAAAATAAAATACAATTAAAAAATGCTGCAATTAATATATGTCTGTCACGGATGGACACAAAAATTAATCTACTATTTATGGGAAACCTTGACTAAACCATTTTATAAGAGAAAATGGAAGATTAAAATTTCTGGGGCAGGTCATTGGGGTGATTATTACTTAATGATTGTGTGGATTTCATCAGTATCAAAAAGATAGTTCTCATATAGAGGTAATGGTGTGGATATAATTAATGTCACCAAATTTTATACGTGCCTAGTAAGCATGAAGCCCTGCGTTCATCCCCAGCACATCCAAAAAATGCTAAATCTTCTTTCTGTTACCTACCTTGAGTGTTAGGTGCTTTTCTAATGTTTTGATTGTATTCCTCAGAAGATCTCTGGTGGATCTCTGATGTTTAGTCATGCTTTACAGATAATCCATTATTTTAATATTAAATTTGAATTTTTAAGGAAACCTCATTATTAAAATGAGGGCAATGCCTGGAGATCTATCTCAAGAGGCTAAAACAGGAAGACTCTTACACAGTCTAGGCTGCATAGAGAGGTCATGTCTAAATTTCCATGGTAGCTGCTGAAACTGGAGGGACAATTATTTGTAAGTAATTGCAAGTGATAGATAAGTGAGAGATAAGTTTCTGATCACATTATATTTTGGTCATGTCAGCTTGTATTTAATATTTACATGAATTTTTAAATTTTTCCCTTTTCCCTTACTCTCAGCATGTCATTTTGAAACTTTATACTATGTTCTCATTTGCTAGTTTTAAAAAGAAACATAGTTTTCCTTTGTATCATATTAAACATAGTTTTTGATTTTTTTCTATATTATACAACTACTATTATTTACTTTTGAAAATGTTAGGGAAATGAACCCGAAGATATGTATTCAAATGTTTTTTTTTTTCATGCGTTTGTTTCTAACACATTTATAAGATGATTTCGTTGTTGCTTTGTATGTCCCTCCCCCACAGTATAACTCCTGCTTTCACTGTATTTGATATCGGTATAATTTGTGGAGGGGAAGGGGAAAAACAAATCGTTTAAATAGGGATACAGGTGGAACTATTGAAACAATGAGATGTACAAGTCGTTATGTCGAAAAAGGAATTTTACAACTTTGGTGCAGGGGAAGGTGGGTAGCGGGGAGGATTGGGTGGGGGAGTGGGGGAGGATTGGAAGGAATGGCAAGGGGAAGCAAAAGAGGAGACTACAATGCTTGATAAGAAATATACTCATTATCTTGCCCATGTAATTGTAACCACTCTGTACAGTTTGTTCACAATAAAAAATAAAAATTTTAAAAAATGAAAATTTTTATGTTTTTTTCTGCATGTAAGGACTGGCCACTGTCTCAGAGATTTTTCTCAGTTCTTCCAATCGAGCCACAGATAAACTTCCAGCTTCATTCTTTTGTAAAGTCTCATGCGAAGCCCAGCACAACTAAGGAGGCTGAAATCTGATCTTGGTCTGAAGCCAGTCTGAGCAGCAAAGTCTGAAATTCTTATCTCCAATTAATCACCAAAAAGCTGTGGGTAGTAGAACTCTATCTAGCCTCGTGTAAAACAGGGCAAATTCAAGCCCTAGTATTGTAATTACATTAACAAGTCTCATGGACTTTCTTGCTTGGGTTGGATTTGAACTACAACCCTTAGATTTCAGCCTCCTGGATAGTTAGGATTTAAAGGCATGAGCAATCAACCGCAGACATTTTAATTTTTTTTTTTTTTGGTCATTCGTGGGTCTTAAATTCTGGGTTAGGTTCTGTCTCTGTGCTCTTCAGCTCAAGGCAAACAGTCTACCACATGAGCCATAGAACCACTTACAGTTTTCTGGTGCTTTATTAGAGATAAGAGTCTCACAGAATTTCCTGCCTGGGCTGGCTTAGAACTGTGATCCTCAGATCTCAGCCTCCTGAGTAGCTAGGATTACAGGCATGAGCCACTGGTGCCCACCTTATTTTAATATTTTTAACCAGCTCTTTCTTGCCTTCAAACTCAGTACTTTTTTATTTTGTCCAGTAGACCTGATCTTTGGGCCACATTGCTGTTGCTTAGTTATTTTGAAAGGGGGTAGGGGTTGAACACACTGTCTTTGTGTTCTTCAACTTAAGGCAAATGCTCTACAGTCAGGTTATCTGGTGGTTAATAGGAGTACAAGAGTCTCATGAGCTTTCCTGACCAGGCTGGATTTGAACCATGGTCTTTATATCTCAGCCTCCTGAGATTAGAGTGTAGAGCCAGCAGTGCCCTTCTGTTTCTTAGCTTTTTGACTCAAGGACGATGTTTTACAAATTCAACCACAGCTTCACTTCTAGCTTTTTTTTGTTTATATGACATAAGTTTCTAATGTACTTTTCTGGGTAGTCTGGCTTCAAACCGTGATCCTCAGGTTTCAGCTTCCTGAGGTGCTCCGATTACACACATGAACCACAAACCCACTGGTCATTTAAAAATATTAATATGTTTTTTCCACTTTATCTTGTTAAAATTTTCCTTGTTATTTTTTTTTTGGGGGGTCCAGTCGTGGGCCTGAACTCTGGGCCTGGGCGCTGTCCCTCAGCTCTTCAGCTCAAGGCTAGCACTCTACCATTTGAGCCACAGTGCCACTTCCGGCTTTTTTCTTTTTACTTATGTGGTGCTGAGGAATCGAACCCAGGGCCTCATGCATGCAAGGCAAGCGCTCTACCACTGAGCCACCTTCCCAGCCCTCCTTGTTATTTTTAACTTTTGTATATGTTCTAGTCCTGGGACTATATATCAGGGCCTGGATACAATGCCAGAGCGTTTTTTCTTCAATACTAGTGGCTTTGCACATAAGCCAAAGTATAGCTTGTGTCAATACTTGTTTTGTCTTTGTGCTTGAACTAAAGCCTTGGGTGCTGTACTAGAATGTGACTGCCCAGTTTGCATCTTGGGCCACACCTCAACTCCAGGTTTTTTTTAACTCTTGGTAGTTAATAGGAGATGATTCTTATGCAAAGCCCAGCATGAATCAGTTGGCTGAAATCTGAGGATCACGGTTCAAAGCCAACCATGGCAGGAAATCACATGAGACTCTTAGCTCCAATTAATCACTGAAAAACTGGGAGTGGTAAAGCTCTATCCTTGAACAAAACAGCATAAATTCAAGCCAAACATAACACACAGATGCACACACAGAGAAAGCCTCATGGACTTTCTTGCATGGGGTAGCTTTCAACAATGATTCTCAGATTTCAGCCTGTCTTCATCCTCTCTCCTTTGAAAATTTTATGGGTCCTGTGGCTTGACCTCTGAGTCTGGGGCCTATATCTTAGCTTTTACACTCAAGATTGGTGCTTTACCACCTCAGCCCTAGCTCAAGTCTTTGTGCTGTGTAGCTGGGGATAAGAATCTCAAGCATGTTCTTTCCTAGACTAACTTGACTCTGCAATTGTCAGTTGTCAGCCTCTTGTGTAAAAAGGATTACACATATAACCATCAACATTTGGGTCATTTTAAAACATTAATATGTGCTTGCCTCCACCTGTTTATCTTTTTTTTTTTCTTTTTTACTTGTTCTGGGAGTGGAAATTGAAGCTCAGATGTTGTCTAAGGGCATATATGGGACCAACCATAACATTTGGCTTTTGTGGGGAGGTTAATTTGAGAGAAAAGAATCATGTATAGCTAAGCCAGATTCAGGAGGCTAAAAATTGAGGAGAGTCCATGACACTCTTTTCTCCAATGAACCACTAAAATCTGAGAGTTGTAGATTATTGAGCAAAATAGTGCAAGTTCAAGCACCAGGATTGGCACGCACACACACACACACACACACTCACACACACACACACACACACACACACACACACACACACACACACACACACACACACACACACACATGTCTTATGAACACCTATACTTGAGCTGAGCTTTAAACAGTATCCTCAAATTTTAGCCTAAGGAGCTAGAATTACAAATATGAGTTCCCAATGAAACTTCTGTTACTTGGTCTTTCTTGTCTTCCTCTACACTTTTTTCATTTACTTCATTGTTTTTGTTTGTGTTGGTCCTGGAGCTCGAACTCATGCAAGTATTGGCCTGACTCAGGAGGCTGAAATTTGGCCATCATGGTTTGAAAGGAGCCTGGGCAGGAAAATCAATGAAATTCTTATCTCCAATCAATCAACAAAAACCTATCCCCAGAGTGGCCACCACAAACAAAACAGTCTCCTGGAATTTCTTGATTGGGTTTGCCTTTACATAAGATCTTATATTTCAGCCTCCTGCATTTCTAGAATTACAGACATGAACCAACAGTCCTGGGTTCTCTACTTCCAAGCATTTAATTTTCTTATTGTGATGCTGAGGCTGGATCTCTGAGTCAGGGCATTGTTTCAATTGGTTTTTCATTCAAGGCTGTTGCTTTACAACTACAACCTCAGTTTTATTTCTGGCGTTTTTATCTGGTTAGTTGCAGACTTATGCACTTCCCTGTACAGGCTGGCTATGAACAACAACCTTCAGATTTCAGCCTTGTGACACTAGGATTACACAAATTGACCAAAATTTCATGTATTGCTCATTTTGAAACATTAACTGGATTTTCTCACAACAGTTTTATTCTTTTTCATAATCCTGAGGCTTGAACTCAGGGCTTGAGCACTGTCCCTGAACTTCTGTTACTCAAGGTGAGAACTCTACTACTTGGGCCACAGTGCCACTTTCAGTCTTTTCTATTTATGAGGTACTGAGGAAACAAACCTAGGGATTCAAACATGGTAGGCAAGCACTCTGTTACTAAGCCACATTCCCCGCCATTCTTAGACCTTTTTATTTGTATTTTTATTTCCTTGTGTATGCTGGTCCTGGGTCGAAAAATCAAGTGCAGTCCCAGAAGTTTTTATTCAAGATTAGAACACTAAGACATGAACCACTGCATAACTTGTGGCTATTACTTTTTGCTTTGTTGTAAGTAGCTACTTAGATTTGAGTCCATGAATTCTCCTACCAGGGCTGGTTTTCAAATGTGATCCTCAGATTTGAATCTCCCAAGTGGCTACCATCAGAGGTGTGTGCCACTTATGCTTAGCTCATTTTCATCTCTGAAATTGTCTGTTTCTTATCCTACCTTCTCTACACTTATTTATTTTATACTTTGTGTGTGTGTTGGTGTATATCAAGGTCTGGATGCTGTCCCAGAAATGATTTTCTCATTTCTGCCATTGCAGCCACAGTTCAATCACCAGGTTTTATTTTTCTTCTTTTTGGTGGTTAATTGGAGATAAGAATCTCATGTAAAGCCCAGAAAGACATAGGAGGCTGAAATCTGAGGAATGTAGTTGAAGCCACCCTTGGCAGGAAAATCCATGAGACTCTTTTCATCAACTAACTACCAAGACGCTGGGAGTGGTAGTGCTCCTACATCAATTCAAGCACAAGGTTGACACACACAGATAAAAAGCCCCATAGACTTTCCTGTTTGGACTGGCTTTTAACTGGTATCTTCAGACTTCAGCCTCCTGAATAGCTAAAATAATAAGCAAGAACCACCAGTCCCAGGCTTAAATTTCAAATGGTAATTTCTTCTCTTCTTTCAGTTTTGTTTTTGGTTGACTTAGGGCTGAATTGGGAATTGTTTCCCAGGTTTTTCACGGAATTTCAGTACTTTACCACTACTATCACACCTTCATTAAGCTTTTGCTGGGTACTTAGAGATAAAAATTTCAGTCACTGCCCTACCCAGGCTGGCTTTGAGCTATGATCCTCATATTTCAACATTCTTAGTAGCTAGGAATACACACATAAACCAAAGGCTCATTTTGAAATTATAATTTTTGCTTTCTCCCATATTTTATAATTTGTGGTCTTTTTTCTTTCTTTTGGTAAGTGCCTTTTTGTAAGTGAATAACTAGGAATAAACATGAACCAAAACCCATACTCATTTTGAAACTTTATGTTTCTCTTTACCCATCATTTTTAGTTTCTGCTTTTTTGTTTGTTTGTTTTTTTTTAATGTGTGTCTAGATTTTCAATTTAGGGCTTAGGTGCTGTTCCAAGCTTTCTGTTTAAGACTACCACTCAACCGCATGAACCAAAGCACAGCTTGTAACTTATTTTTGGTGCAAATTAGATATATGAGTCTCATGGACTCTCCTGCCTGGGCTGGTCATGAACCTGTGATCCTTAGATTTCATCCTCCTGACTACCTCGTATAACATGTGTGAACAACAAATGTTTGATTCACAACTACTGTCACTGACTCTTCCTTTTGTACTTCTGTTCTCCTTTTATTTCTTCTGTGTGTGTCCTGTGACTTGAACTCAGGGTCTGGGCGCTGTCCCGGAAACATTTTCCCAGTTTCGCCAGGAGAACCACAGCTCAATTCCAGGTTTTTTTCTGTTTTGATGATTAATTAGAAATGATTATCATGTAGAGCCAGACCTAATTCATGAGGATTCAATCTGAGGATCAAATTTTCTACCAGCATGGGCAGGAAAGTCCATGATATCTCCAATTATAACCACTAAAAAGCTGAGAATAGTAGAACCTTAAGCAAAACAGTACAAGTTCAAGCAACAGGTCTCACACACAGACGCACACACACACACACACACACACACACACACACACACACACACATCTTATGAACTTTCCTACATGGTCTGGCCTTTATTATCCTCAGATTTTAGCTTCCTTTGTAACTAGAATTAGAGTTATGAGCCATCAATGATTGGCTGATTGGCTCACTGAAGCCTCGGTTATTGGTTCTTCTCTTCTTCTACCCTTCTTTACATTTAATAATTTCATTGTTTTGGGTGTGCTGCTCCTGGAGCAGGAACTCATGCAATTCCTGGACTGTTTCAGGAGGCTGTGGTCTGACCTTCATGGTTCAAAGCCATGTTGAGCAAGAAAGTCTAAGATCCTTACCCCCAATTAACTTCCAAAAACCTGGGAGTAGTACAGTACTAGCCCCAGGTTGGCCCACAAACAACTGTCTTCTGGACTTTCCTGCTTGGATTGGCCTTTATACTGGATTCCCATATTTCTGCCTCCTGAGGTTTTAGAATTACAGGCATGAGTCACCAGCACCAGGTTCTCTTCTTATAACTATTTTTATGATCCTGAGGCTGGATCTCTGTGCCAGGGTACTGTTTCATAGCTTTCTCACTCAAGACTGGTGCTTTACAACTCCAATCACAGCTTCACTTCTGTTTTCTTGTTTGTTTGTTTTGCTGGTGATTTGATGATGAGACACCATAACCCTCAGATTTCATCTATCTTTGTATCTAGGATTACACACATGAAACAAAAATTCATGCTCATTTTGAAAATTTAGTTCGATTTTCCAACACATATTTTAATTTCTATCTTTTCTATTTCCACATGTATACTGGGCTTGGGGTTATAAATCAGAGCCTATGTATTGTCCCAGTAATTTTTTTCTCGTCTATCTTTTTTATTTATTTATTTTTCTTTTTATTGTGAAAATGCCATATAGAGGGCTTACAATTACATGAGCAAGGTAATGAGTACATTTCTTATCAAGCATTGTTGCCTCCTCCTTTGTTTCCCCTTCCCATCCCTAGCCATCTCCCCACCACACCTCCATCACCCCGAAAACCACCCCCCCTGCACCAAAGTTGTAAATTTGTTTTTCAACATAACATCTTGTATATCTCATTGTTGCAATGGCTCCACCTGTATCACTATTTTTTTTGCCCATCATGGGGCCTGAACTCTGGACCTGGCACTGTCCTTCAGCTCTTCAGCTTGAGGCTAGAGCCCTACCATTTGTGCTACAGTGCCACTTCCGGCTTTTTCTGCTTATGTGTTGCTGAGGAATTGAACCCAGGGCATGATGCATGCAAAGCAAGCACTCGACCACTGAGTCAGTTCCCCAGTTCAGTCCCACTATATTTTTAATGCTTGACCTCTAATATGTGAGTAATAGCACAATTTGTGGCTTTGTTTTTAAACTGTATTTGCCTAATTAGAGTTGAGTCCACGGACTCCCCTGCATTGGCTGGCCTTGAACACTGATCCTCAGATGTGAGACCCTTGAGTAACTACAAGAACAAGTGTAACCTATTTCAGTTTTGCTCATTTTAAGCTCTGAAATTGGCTCTCCTTTTTCTTCTTCCACCTTTCTTTTCATTTATTTATTTTATTCTTGTGTACACTGTTCCTGGAGATTGATCTAAAGGTGTCGGTAATGTCCCAGAAATCATTGTCTCATTTCTGCCATTGGTGCCACACGTCACGCTCCAGCTGGGTTTTTTTCTTCTTTTGGGGGGTTCATTGGAGATAACAGTTGAATGGAAATAACAGAATGATTCAGGGAGCTGAACTCTGATGACCTAAGTTTGAAGACAGCCTGCATAGTAAATTCCATGATACTCTTTATCTCCAATTAGCTGGCAGTGATTCCATTAATGAGATTGATAAAACTCCAGCCTAGAGTAAAGTAGAACAAATTCAACCCACATGACTAGCACACACAGAAAAATGGCCAATGGAATTTCCTGCTGGGTCTTACCTTTAAATGTTATTTTCTGACTTTATCCTCCTATGTAATTAATACAACATGTGAAGGCCACCAATGATTGATTAATTTAAAACTCTGTCACTCACTATTTCTTCTCTTCTTCTACACTTTTTTATTTCTTTTGTGCTGTTCTTGAAGCTCGAACTCGGGGCCTTCGTGCTTGTCTTTTTATATGTTTTATATAACTTGTTTCAGTTTTGTTGTTCTAATGTTACGTTTGTTTATGTTGCTTTATATAACTTACTTTAATATAACACAAAAGTAACTTTTAGCTTGGTACTGGTGGTTCATGCCTGTAATCCTCCTCAGGAGGCTGACATCGACGATCACAGTTTGAAGCAAGCACAGGCAGAAAAGTCTGGGAAATTCTTATTTCCACTACACTACCAAATATACAAGAAGTGGAGCTATGACTCAAATAGTCAATTGTTGGCCTTGAGCAAGAGAACTCAGAGCTCTGAGTGCAAGTTCCAACCCTGGACTGGCACAAAAATAAAACTTTCTTTACCTTATATTATATTAGGATTATGATGTCAGAATCAAGTCCTAGTTTTAAGGACCAACTTTTGTAGCAGGTGCTACTTTTGATTTTTTCCATAGGAAATTTTATGCTTGTTTTTTCCTTGCCTTATATTTGCATTCCACTAATGACATTCTTATTTTTTGTTTGGAGGGACATTTCCAAAATTCAATGACAAATAAAAAAGCATGTCTTGAATTTTTCTTTATTTTAAATAGGAAAGGGAAACGCTGATTCTGAATCCAGCAGAGAGTGAATGATGGTTTGATTGCAGAGCTGTTAAATCTATTCCTGGATGTGGGAGGCTGCGATTTGCAGTGCTTTGGTGGATGAGTTTTCATGCAGCTTCACAATAATCTTCTATGATGTCACAGTCAACTTTGCCATTACAACAGATAGGTGTCAGCCACTTATCTCACCCTTATGTGGACTTTAGATACACAAAGTAGGAAAAAAATAATTAGAAGAATGTACCATTAACCACAACATCACAGCTTGATGAGCTTTCCTGACTGAATTCAGAGATTACATGAACAGGGCAGTTTCATCTACACAAGGCTACTAAGCACTAAGGACCAGGCAACGTTGTAGGCAACTGGAGAAACAGTTGTGAATACAGCTGCAAGAAGCCTGCTCCATGAACCTTTCATGCTGAAGGAGAAAAACAGAAATTACAATGATAATGTCAATATTTCAGAAGGCTGGTAATGTGGGGAAACAGCTTCACATTGAGGTTGGTTGGAAGGTACATATGATCTAACATCAAGGGACATCATCCATGCAATTATTGCTTTTCCATGCTGGCTCCAGTCTCAATCCCAGATCTCATCCTTCTGAGTAGCAAATTATAGGTATGAGGCACCTGCAGTGAGCTATTTTATATAAATATCTATAACCAATTTTTGCTAAATTTCTTGGAAGTTTCTTGAGAGGAAGGGTCAAAATTAAATATATTATGTGTTTTAAACTTTCTTTTCATTATCTTCTAATTATTTGAATATGAGCTATCTTCCTCACTTTTGTGAAAAATCAAGGCATTTTTTTTTTCATTGTTCAAATCCTGGTGAGGGAAGGAAAACCACAGCTTCTTTGCCAAACTAGAAAAAAAATTGTGAATTCAACTTACCAGTTTTTCCAAATATATGTCATGTCCTTGATGGATTTTTCATCTTCAACAATGTTAGATGAGTGAAATTATAAATGGGAGAAAATCAACCACATAGTTGCAAGTTTATCACAATGACAGATATAAGCTCTCCACTTTCTACTGAATAAATCATTTGCCACAAGCATTAAAAATCTTGAATAAAAACTTGGAGATTCTTTCTCTTTATATAAAGTTGGATTTTTGTTTTGTTTTGTTTTGTTTTTGGTTCGACGTGGGGCTTGATCTCAGGGCCTGGGACAGTCCCTCAGCTATTAGATCAAGGAAAGCACTCTACCACTTGAGCCACAACACGACTTCTATTTTTCTGGTGGTTATTTAGAGATGAGCCTCACAGAGTTTGCTGCTCAGGCTGACTTTGAACTGCAATCCACAGATCTGAGCCTCCTGAATAGCTAGAAATACAGACATGAGCCACCAGAACCTGGCCAAAGTTGTAATTTATCAGTTTTGCTGGCTTGAATGAATATCAAGGAAAAAACAGAAACTAAAATTGTTAGTTTATGTTAAAATTTGCAATAGTTTTACCATGAAGAATAGTGAAATATTTAGAATTACATATTTTGAGAGTATATAACTGATTAAATCTTTTGTTGTAAAATAATAAAATACTTCTCTTTTTTTGTAGACACTGAAGTCTGAGTTCAGAACTTATACTTGTTGGCAGACACTCTCCTGTATGAGCCACATCCTTCTGATCATTTTTAATCAATTGTCTATTAAATAATTTGAAGCTCACAAGTCATCTTTTGCTAAGATTTAGTAAAATAAGCCTAAACTCCTGCCTTTTGAGTAACATAAGAAATCCTAATATCTAGATGTATAGACTCAAAAAATGAAATACCCTAAGAACAATCAATTAATAAATAGGCTAGATGATTAGATTAGAATGACTAGATCATTCCCAAAACAGATGTAGGTTTCTAAGGAATACATGAAAATATTCAACATCTTTAATAATCAAGGAAATGCAAATCAAATCTATATTGAAGTTTCATGTCTGCCTAAGCAGAATCCTTATTAAAAAAGAAAACAAAAATACTCATAAGGAAGTAGGGAAAGATACCCTACACAATGTTGGCAATTAAATGAATCAGTGCAGCAACAGAAACTAGTGTGGAAGTTCCACACAAGAAATCCTACATATACACCTGAAGAAGTGTAAGTCAGCCTTATAGTAGAGCTATCTGCACACACATATTTTATAGTAGAATACAAATGATCACATTCCAGAATCGGCCTCCACAGGCAGAAAAGTGTGTAAAACTGTTATCGCCAAATAAGAATTAAAAAGATCTGGGAGTAGAGCTGTAGACCAAGTGACAGAGTACCAGCTTTAATGGAAAAAATCCAATCAAGAGAATAAGGCCCCAGGTTCAAGCCTCAGGACTGGCAAACATACACACACACACACACACACACACACACACACACACACACACACACAAACACTCACACACACACACACACACACACACACAATGCTGCCTATATTTTTAGTAAGTTTCTTAATACCCTAAAATTCATGTACCTATGACAAAGCTGAATATAATGGGAAAGTGATATTTATAATGATAAACTCTTACTGAAGAACCCAGGTTTTTTTTCTTGATTTGTTTCGTTTTTGTGCTCATTGGACTTGAACTCACAGCCTAAGTGCTGTGCCTGAGCGTTTTTGTTCAAGGTTGGTGCTCTACCACTTAGTTACTGTGCCACTTTCCTGGTTTGTGGTAGTTCGTTGGAGATAAAGAGTCTCAAAGACGTTGTCCTCCACACACTGATTTCAAACTGCAATTCTCAGATTTCACATTCTTGAATCGGTAGAATTAGAGGCCTGATCCACCAATGCCAGGCTAGAACCTGAGTATTTTCACCACTGCTCATTGAAAGAGTTCAAATCTTTTTACTCCAGAATACTTACCAAACACAATTCTCTCTGAATGGCAATTAAGCAAATACAGAGGCGCCCATTGTTCACACCTGTAAATCCTAGCTACTGAAAAGTCTGAGATCTGAGAACAGTGTTCAACGGCAGTCCAGACAGGAAAATCTGGGAGAAATTTAGTCCCAATTAAACAGAAAAGTGCCATATGTTAAGCTATGGCTGTAGCAGTAGAGCTCTACCTTAATCAATTATCTCAGAGACACCTCAGACCCTGAGTTCAAAGCCCTAGACCAGTGCACCTGCGCACACGCGTGCACAATTTTGTAACATAGTTCTCAAACCCAGCAAGGTGCCATATTAATCCCTTAATGTCATGATTTACTATGAGAATTGGAAAAGTCTAACCTCTGGCATGGGCTGCAGTCCATGCTGGTAAACATCATCTGGAGAGAGTAATTACCTCAGAGCCAGTCGGAACGACCCAGACTGGAAGTATGAGTGAGGTGGTGCAGGAACAGGGCCCTACTCCCCTATTCACCTAGACCAAAAGCAGGAGTATGGTGACACAGACACGCAACCCCCATTCACCCAGACCTGAGGCAGGAGTGAGGAACCATAGGTACATGGCCCCCACTCACCCAGAAATGAAGCGTGAGTGAGGTGAAAAGGGGATTAGCTTCCACTTATCCAGCCAGGAAGCCGTAGTGAGGTGGTGCAGGCACATGGCTCCTACCCACCCCTACCAGAATCAGCAGTGAGGTGACACAGGCACCATAGCCCCTACTCCCCTACTCACACACACCAGAAGCAGGAGTGAGGTGACACAGGCACATGACCCCCCACCCACCTAGACTGGAAGTAGGAGTGAGGTGATACGGGCACTTGGCCCCCACGCAGCCAGACCAGAAGCGAGAGTGAGATTGTACAGGCACACGGCACCTACCGACCCAGACCAGAATCAGGAGTGAAGTGACACAGGCACGCAGCCCCAACTTATCCAACCAGGAAACAGAAGTTAGGTGATGGTCTTATGCCACCACACCATAAGAGCCTAGCATTCTATGGTGGCCCCTTCTCTTTCAGCCTTTGTGAAGGGTGGCTGGGTTTCATGATGCACTCCAGATGTCAAGGGTCTAGAGCTAAGGATGCTGCCACCCTCCCCCAACTGGAACTGCACCTGCTGCAGCTATGGTAGCAAACTTAATTAGTTCTAATTCACAGAACATATACTATGATCTATGAGTTTCTTCAGGTACTGCCTGCCACTTGCTAGTCAATTAATATTATAGTTGCCAATATCTAAGTGCTCACTGACTTGTAAATATGCTGGAATGGAAATCCTACTATCACTGCTGTCATTTCATTTCTAGAAATGATGATTTGAAATGGCCCTTGTGAAGAGAAGAGGGGACATGGACCCAACTATTCAATAGCGCATTTGGGTGACACTATATTGGCCCAAGAATGAGTCGACACAGCTGGTATCCCGGTGTTTTGGGTTAGTCTTTTGGATCATGCTTTCTATTTGGCCTTGGAGAGTCTTAGGCTTCTCATTGTAGACACAGAAGATGGGAAAGTAACTGCCAAAGGCTTATACATACAGGAGCCATTTACTTTCTGCCCTTCTGAGATGGCATCTTACTACCTATCCAAAATGGCCTTTAACTTACCAGGCTTCTGCTTAAGCCTGCCAAGTGATGGAATTACAGGCTTACCATACCACACCCAACTATGTGTCATGGGCCATTTGAAATAGAAAATTCATGACATGTGTGCTGTATCTACTAACACACTTGTGCAAAGATCAAATAACTTACAACCCAGTTGTTAAGAATATAGACTCAGATTCAACTGAATTTCAAATTCAATTTTGGTTATTTACCTGCTTTTGGTTAAAGAGGAAGAGACTATATCACTGTGCTTTATTCACTTGTATAAAAATGTGGATGGATCCATGGACAGATGGCTCATGCCTATAATCTTACTCAGGTGGTTGAGATGGAAAGATTATGTTTCAAACCCAACTCGGGCAGAAAAGTCCCTATGAGATACTTAGGTCCAGTGAATCACTCAGAAACCCGAAGTGGGGGGCTAAGAAATTGGCTCAGTTGTAAAGTGCTTGCTTTGCAAGCATGAGGATATTGGTTCGATTCATCAGCACCACATGAGCAGAAAAAGCTGGAAGTGGTGCTAAGGTTCAAGTTGTAGAGTGCTAGCCATAAGCTGAAGAGCTGAGAAACAGCGCCCAGACCCAGATATCAGGCCCCATGAACAACAACAACAACAACAAAAAAAAAAACCAACACAGAAGTGGGGTTTTAGCTCAAGTGGTAGAGTGCTAGAAATTGGATCAGGGACTGCACCCAGACCCTGAGTTCAAGTACCACAAAGTACAAAAAAAATGTGATTGGATAGTGGTATTTTCCATCTCCTAGGTTTATGATTATTCAATAATCAGAATTTATTGAGCATTTCCTATGGAAAAGAGGTATTTTTCCTCACCAGCAAGTGATTTTTGATGCTGCAGAGCATGCAATGGATACCCTCTACTTCAGTGGAGAATTGAATGTAAATTTTGTGGGTCCTATTAGAATAGCAGCTCAGGAGCAAAACTGATAAGGATTCAAGCTCTCTGTTAAACCATACTGTAGCCATTATGATTTTTTTAAAGGAATAATTTATTTAGACATTGGTGGATCATGCCTTTAATTCTCACAGCTTAGGAGGCTGAGATCTGAGGAGCATGATTTCAGACCAGCCCAAGCAGGAAAGTCCATGAGACTTGTCTCCAATTAATCAGTGATAAACCCAGAAAAAGAGGCATGGCTTAATAGAGTATTATTCCTAAGGAAAAAGCTCTATTTAAGCTGCCCTAACCCTTCAATTCCTATGTTGGGACATTCCCACATACAATGCTGCTAGACCATGCCTTCCCTTGGTATTTTTGTCTACAGCCTATAGGCTGTTTAGCTCTTGACTTGGTAATGGCATGATACCTGTATGGAATATACTGCCCAGAAAAAACAACTATGATATAAGCAATGCTTGACAACGTGTTGAATCCAAAGTTGCAGTGGTAAGGATGTTTTCTGTTTAACTTTTTACTTCATTTAATTGCTTTGAAAAGATTATCTCCTTATTTATTTTACTCGAGGAAATCAAAAGTTAATATTTGGGACTTTTGCTGAAATTTGAAACTAGGCAAGTAAGAGCACCCATTGTCCCTAAATTCATCATTTAAAATTATTAAAACTTTATTCATATGTTTTAGTCGTCAGAAATTTGAGCCAAGCATGGGAACTCACACTTGTAATGCTACCTGATGGGACTTGACTAATGCAGAGAGGACTATGATTTGATGCTAGCCCAGGCAAAACATTCACAATATTGGATCTCAATCAATATCTGAAACCAATGCATTGTGCTTTTTATTTCATCTACACAGAAAGGGTAAAAAGAAGGATTGTGGTCCATGATGGCCTGGTCATAAACATAAAACCTTAACACAAAAAATGTCTCAAGCAGAGCTGGATGCAGGTGATTCATGCCTGTAGTCTTAGCTACTCAGGAGGCTGAGATCTGTAGATCACAGTTCAAAGCCATCCCAGGCAGGAAAATCCATGAGACTCATCTCCAATAAACCATTAGAAAACCAGTAGTGGTGCTGTGGCTCAAGCAGTAAAGCATTCGCCTTGAGCTGAAGAGCTCAGGGATAGCGCCCAGGCACAGAGTTTAAAACACATGACCAACAAAAACAAAAATGACTAATGCAAAAAAAGCAGATGTATGGCTCAACTGGTAGAGCACCTACCTAAAGTGCATGAGGCCCTGAGTTTATGTTCTAGGATAAAAACGAGGGAAGGTGGATATATGGAAGGAAGAAAAGAAGGAAGGGAGGAATTATTCTGTATATTGTACTTGCCTAGTTATTTCATTAAGGTGGCTTCTCATTCCTTTTTCTTTTTTTTTCTGTCTGTTGTGGAGCTTGAACTCAGGTCCTGGATCCTGCCCCTGAGCTTTTGTGCTCAAAGCTAGTGCTCTACCACTTTGAGTTACATGGTCACTTATGGGTTTCAGTGGTTAAATGAAAATAAGAATCTCATAGATTTTGCTGACCAAGCTGGTGTTGAACCTTGATCCTTAGAACTCAGCCTTCTGACTAGCTAGATTTACAGGTATGAACCACTGGCTCTGAGCACTCACTTGTTTTCTTTCTTTCTATTTTTTATCAGTCATGGGACTTGAACTCTGGGTGCTGTCCCTGAGCTCTTCAGCTGAACTGAAGCACTCCACCAGAGTCCACTTATGGTTTTCTGATTGCTAACTGGAGATAAGAATCTCATTAGAGAGGTTCAGAAGCTGACGGCAGAGGAGAAGCTATAGGCTAAACAAGCTCCAGCATAGAAAGCAGTTTTAGTGTTCCTAAACACTGTTTAGTGAAAAGTCCTAGGCTACAGAATCACCCCAAGGGTGACATCACAGTACAGAGAGTTTGGCCCGAGAGGGAAAATGCAGGCAAGGAGGCAGAACTGAGCACTTGCTAGTAGCCAAGGCTGCAACTGATGTGGCAGTAGTGACACTGGCCATAGCGGCCATAGCTATAACAGAGAGAGTTCTGGAAAGCAGCACCAGACACAGGGGGTGAGCAGATTCTACTCATTACCAGCAAGAACTGCCAAGGAGCAGATATCTTCATCCTGCAGATCGCACACCAGAGACGACTCAGGAACCAACACTCTAGAATGAGTAGAACCCTGACATCCTCACTCATTCTCAGGGAGAAGAGGAGGGAAAGCCATCCCTCCCAAACCACCAGAGATCTCCATTTTCCATACTGACAAAGGCCCCGCTGAGCAACTAGCTCCAACTCAGGCCTTGGAAGAAAAGAAAAGAGTCATTTAGCAGGTCACAAGAACCTTACCTAACCTGCCAAGCTCAGCTACACCCAGGGGAAATCACACAGCCCAGATAGAGGAAGATCCGTCTCCCACCTCAGGAGAGACTTTCTTTACTGTGTAAACACAACCAGAGGCTGCCCCTCCCTACAGCAGCTTAGAAAATCAACTAAAATTCAGTAAACACAAACCCTGAGAATGGATCCAGGCTGGGCCCTGTGAGTGTCTCTGGAGCTAGCCCATCAGGGAAAAGCTAGTTTGTTGAAAGGCTTCAACCCTAACCAGAACCTAGCCTCATCACAGCATCTCCAAACTAGAGGAAATAGCCATCTCCCTCTTTTGTGATACAAAGCAGATCTCCCTCCCTTTGAACTAGCCTGGGAAGAGGATCACAAAATCCTGGGTAAAGCAGAGCATTATTCTGCCTGCTCAAACAAACTGACTGAAGAATCCAATCAAGCCACAGGAAAACCAAACACCACAAGCAGACCAGAGACTCCACCAAGAGACTGGTTATGGACACAGTGGAGATAAATGACCTTCCAATCCCCCCTCGAAAAATAGAACTGTGTTTGTATCTTTTTAAATTTTATTTTCTAATTGCTTTCTATTAATCTTTTTTTCCTCTCATAATTTTTATTTTAGGTGTATATGTGTGTGTGTGCTTTTCTTTTATCTCTTCTAATCTTTTGGTATTTTTTATTTTCTTTTTTCTCTTTCTTTCTTTTTTGAGTGACTTAATTGCTATTCTGCTCGTCCCCATATATATACCCGTCATCAATTATTAGACCTTATACCCCATGGTATACACACTTAATCCAGAAATTTATTACTCAATTCATAAGCTCTTAGGCTTAAATTCTTTAGTAGCAATATTATATCTTTATACCGATATAATTTCCTGTTTATGTGTATTTTTTTTTCTTTTTGCTGGTCATGGGGCCTGGGCACTGTCCTTCAGCTCTATAGCTCAAGGCTAGTGCTATACCATTTTGAGCCACAGCTCCACTTACAGGTTCTTCTGCTTATGTGGTGCTGATGAATCGAACCCAGGGTCTCAGCATGCAAGGCAAGCACTCTACCACTGAGCCACTTTCCTAGCCCTAATCTTTTAATAACTAATTTTAAGCACTTTTATTTTTTAGTTTTTCATGTCTCCTATCCCTTCCCTCCTCTCATTGTATCCTTCTCTCAAATCATTTCTTTAAACTTACATAATTTTTGTGTTTCATTGTTTAAATTCAAATTTTTATTGCCATTTTTCTTCTTTTCTTTCTTTTTTATTTTAATTTAATTTTATTTTATTTGTGAACATACTGTACAGAGAGGTTACAATTACATGGGCAGGATAATGCATACATTTCTTACCAAGCATTGCTGCCTCCTCCTTTGTTTACCCTTCACATCCCTTCCCAGCCTCCCCCCACACCCCACCCAATCATCCCCCCCCCCGCACTGATGTTGTAAAGCTCGTTTTCAACATGACAACTTGTACTTCTCATTGTTGCAACAAGTCCACCTGTATCCTTAAACAACTCGTTTTTCCCCATCTCCTCCACAAGTTATACCGATATAAAATATAGTGAAAGCAGGGGTTATACTGTGGGGGAGGGACATACAAAGAAATAATCTTATAAATGCGTTAGAAACACATGCAGGAAGGAACAAACACATTAAAATACATATCTAAGGATTCATTTTCCTAACATCACATTATCTGAACTTTTCTGCTTGACTCAAACATATACTAGATATTGGAAATAAGGGAAACCATGTGACCTATGATTCTTTGAGCCTGGCTTACTTCACTTAATATAATTTTTTTCCAAGTTTTTCCATTTCCTAACAAATGGGACGATGTCATTCTTTCTGATGGAGGCATAGAATTCCATTGTGTATATATACCACATTTTCTTGATCCATTCATCTACTGAGGGGCATCTAGGTTGGTTCCATATCTTAGCTAGGGTAAATAATGCTGCAATAAACATAGTTGTGCTGGTAGCTTTAGTGTGGTCTTGTTTGTAAACATTTGGGTAAATGCCCAAAAGTGGGATTGCTGGGTCATAGGGGAGTTCTATGTGAAGTCTTTTGAGGAACCTCCATACTGCTTTCCAAAGTGGTTGAACAAGTTTACATTCCCTCCAACAGTGAAGTAAGGTTCCTTTCTGTCCACATCCCCTCCAGCATCTACTGTTGTTAGAGTTCTTGATTTTTGCCATTCTAACTGGTGTGAGGTGGTATCTCAATGTTGTTTTGATAGGAATGTTGAGCATTTCTTCATGTGTGTATTGGCCATTGTTCTTTCTTCTTCAGAGAAGTTTCTCTTTAAGACTTAAGCCCACTTATTTATCGGGCAGTTGTTTCTTTGAGGATTTGTTGTTGGGGGATTTAATTTTTTGAGTTCCAGGTATGTTTTAGATATGAGAAACTTGTCCGTTGTATGGCTAGTGAAGATCTTCTCCCAATCCACAGGATTTCTTTTGATCTTGCTAGCTATTTCCTTTGCCATGCAGAAGCTCTGCAACTTTATACAATCCCATTTGTCCAACCTTTCTTTGATTTGTTGTGTTTTCCGGTCTCTATTCAGAAAATTTCGGCCAGAGCCAAAGAGACCTAGGGTTTCTTTTATTCCATCCAGTAATGTTTTCAGAGTGTCTGCTTTGACTTCGAGGTCCTTTATCCATTTGGAGTTGATTCTGGTGCAGGGTGATATATAAGGATCTAGCTTTAGTTTTCTACAAGTAGTTAACCAATTTTGCCAGCACCATTTATTGAAGAGGCTGTCTTTCTTCCATTCTATTGTTTTAGCTCCCTTATCGAAGATTAGTTGGCTATAGGTCTGTAGGTTCATTTCTGGGTTTTCAATTCTATTCCTTTGGTCCTTAGGTCTGTTCTTATGCCAGTACCAAGCTGTTTTGATTACCATGGCTTTAAGAGTAGAGTTTGAAATTTGGTATTGATATTCCTCCAGCAGTGTTCTTTCCGTTGAGGAGTGTTTTTGCTATTCAGGGTCTTTTATTGTTCCATATGAATTTTTGGATTGCCTCTTCTATTTCCTTGAAGAAAGAGGTTGGAATTTTGATAGGTATTGCACTGAATTTGTAGATAGCCTTGGAAAGTATTGCCATTTTCACGATGTTAATCTTTCCAATCCAGGTGCATGGGAGGTTTTGCCATTTTCTAACTTCTGTTATTATGTGCTTTTTCAAGTTTTTAAAGTTTTGATAATAGAGGTCCTTTTCTTCTTGCATTAAGTATTTTATTTTTTGTGGGTCTATTACAAATGGATTTGCTTTCCTAATTTCAACCACGCTTTTCTCATTGTTTGCATACAGAAAACCCATTGATTTTTGAGGTTTAATTTTATACCCTGCTACTTTGCCAAAATTTTGTGATTTATTAATTTAAAACCCTTTCACTGACTATTTCTTCTCTTCTTCTACACTTCTTTATTTCTTTTGTGCTGTTCCTGAAGCTTGAACTCGGGGCCTTCCTGTTTATCTTTATATATCTTTTATATAACTTGTTTCAGTTTTGTTGTTCTAATGTTTCATTTGTTTATGTTGCTTTATATACCTTATTTTTATATCTCAAAAAAGTAACTTTTAGCTTGGTACTGGTGGCTCATGCCTGTAATCCTCCTCAGGAGGCTGACATCGAGTTTGAAGCAAGCACAGGCAGAAAAGTCTGGGAAATTCTTAATACAACTACAATACCAAATATACAAGAAGTGGAGCTGTGACTCAAGTAGTAAATTTTTGGACTTGAGCAAGAGCACTCAGAGCTCTGAGTGCAAGTTCAAACCCCTGGACTGGCACAAAAATAAAACTTTCTTTACCTTATATTATATTAGGATTACTGATGCCAGAATCAAGTCCTAGTTTTAAGGACCAACATTTGTAGCAGATGCAACTATTGATGTTTTCCCTAGGAAATTTTATGCTTGTTTTATTCCTTGTCTTGTATTTACATTCCACTAATGGCATTCTTATTTTTTTTTGTTTGGAGGGACATTTCCATAAGTCAATTACATTAAAAAGCATGTCTTGAAGTTTTCTTTATTTTAAATAGGAAAGGGAAACTCTGTCCGAATCCAGCAGAGAGCGAATGATGGTTTGATTGCAGAGCTGTTAAATCTATTCCTGGATGTGAGAGGCTACGATTTGCAGTGCTTTGTTGGAAGAGTCTTCATGCAGCTTCACAATAAACTTCTATGATGTCACAGTCAACTTTGCCATTACAACAGATAGGTGTCAGCCACTTATTTCACCCTTACGTTGACTTTAGATACACAAAGAGCAAAAAAATAATTAGAAGAATTAACTATTAACCAAAAGATCACAGCTTGATGAGCTTTCCTGACTGAATTCTGAGATTACATGAGCAGGGCAGTTTCATCTACACAAGGCTACTAAGAAATAAGGACTAGGCAATGTTGTAGGCAACTGGAGAAACAGATGTGAATACAGGTGCAAGTGGCCTGCTCCATGAACCTTTCATGCTGAAGGAGAAAACCAGAAAATACAATGATAATGTCAATATTTCAGAAGGCTGGTAATGTGGGGAGACAGCTTCACATTGAGGATGGGAGGAAGGCACATATGATCTAACAGCAAGGGACATCATCCATGCAATTATTGCTTTGCCATGCTGGCTCCAATCTCAATCCCAGATCTCATCCTTCTGAGTAACAAATTATAGGTATGAGGCAACTGCAGTGAGCTCTTTGATATAAATATCTATAACCAATTTTTGCTAAGTTTCTCAGAAGTTTCTTGAGAGGAAAGTTGAAAATTAAATATATTATGTGTCTTAAACATTCTTTTCATTATCTTCTAATTATTTGAATATAAGCTATCTTCCTCACATTTGGGAAAATTTTTTTCATTGTTCAAATCCTGGGGAGGGATGGAAAACCCAGTTTCTTTTCCAAACTTGAAAAAAAAATAGTCATTTTAACTTACCAGTTTTGCCAAATAGTGTGTCATGTCCTTGATGGATTTTTCATCTTCATCAGTGTTAGATGAATGAAATTATAAATGGGAGAAAATCAACCACATAGTAGCAAGTTTATCACAATGACAGATATAAGCTTTCCACTTTCTACCAGATAAATCATTTGCCACAAGCATTAAAAATCTTGAATAAAAACTTGGAGATTCTTCCTCTTTATATAAAGTTGGATTTTTGTTTTGTTTTGTTTTGTTTTTGGTTGGTCATGGGCTTTATCTTGGGGCCTTGGGGCAGTCCCTCAGCTATTCAGATCAAGGAAAACACTCTACCACTTGAGCCACAGCACTACCTCTATTTTTCTGGTGGTTATTTAGAGATGAGCCTCACAGAGTTTGCTGCTCAGGCTGACTTTGAACTGCAATCCTCAGATGTCAGCCTCCTGAGTAGCTAGAAATACAGACATGAGCCACCAGCACCTGGCCAAAGCTGTATTTTATCAGTTTTGTTGGCTTGAATGATTACCAAGGAAAAAATAGAAACTAAAATTGTTAGCTTATGCTAAAATTTCCAATAGTTTTACCATGAATAATAGTGAAATATTTAGAATTACATATTTTGAGAGTATATAACTGATTAAATTTTATTGTTTTAAAATACTTAAATATATCTCTTTTTTTGTAGACACTGAAGTTTGAGTTCAGAACTTGTACTTGTTGGCAGGCACTCTCCTGTGTGAGTCACATTCTTCAGAACATTTTTAATCAATCATCAATTAAATAATTTGAAGCTCACAAGTCATCTTTTGCTAAGATTAAGTAAAATAAGCCTAAACTCCTGCCTTTTGAGTAACAGAAGAAATCCTAATATCTAGATGTATAGACTCAAATAAATGAAACAACCTAAGAACAATCTTATCAATAAATAGGCAAGTGAATTGACTACATCATTCCCCAAAACAGATATAGGTGTCTAAGGAATACATGAAAATATACAACATCTTTAATAATCAAGGCAATGCAAATCATATCTATGTTGAGGTTTCATGTCTGCCTAAGCAGAATGCCTTTTAATCCTACATATACACCTGAAGAAATGTAAGTCAGCCTTATAGTAGAGCTATCTGCACACACATATTTTATAGCAGGATTCAAAGAATCATATTCCAGAATCAGCCTCCACAGGTAGAAAAGTGTTTAAAACTGTTATCTCCAAATAAAAATTAAACAGATCTGGGAGTAGAGCTGTGGACCAAGTGGCATAGTACCAACCTTAATGGAAAAAATCCAATCAAGAATTTAAGGCCCCAGGTTCAAGCCTCAGGACTGGCAAACACACACACACACACACACACACACACACACACACACACAGAAACACACACACACACACAGAAACACACACACACACACACACACAAAATGCTGCCTATATTTTTAGTAAGTTTCTTAATACCCTAAAATTCATGTACCTATGAAAAATCTTAATATAATGGAAAAGTGATATTTATAATGATAAACTCTTACTGAAGAACCCAGGTTTTTTTTCTTGATTTGTTTCGTTTTTGTGCTCATTGGACTTGAACTCACAGCCTAAGTGCTGTGCCTGAGCGTTTTTGTTCAAGGTTGGTGCTCTACCACTTAGTTACTGTGCCACTTTCCAGGTTTGTGGTAGTTCGTTGGAGATAAAGAGTCTCAAGGACTCTGTCCTCCACACATAAATTTCAAACTGCAATTCTCAGATTTCACATTCCTGAATCGGTAGAATTAGAGGCCGGATCCAGGCTAGAACCTGAGTATTTTCACCACTGCTCATTGAAAGAGTTCAAATCTTTTTACTCCAGAATACTTACCAAGCACAGTTTTCTCTGGATGGCAATCAAGCAAATATAGAGGCGCCCATAGTTCACACCTGTAAATCCTAGCTACTGAAAAGTCTGAGATCCGAGGATAGTGTTCAAAGCCAGTCCAGACAGGAAAATCTGGGAGAATTTTAGTCCCAATTAACCACAGAAATGCTATATGTTGAGCTGTGGCTGAAGCAGTAGAGCTCTACCTTAATCAAATATCTCAGAATCACTTCAGACCCTGAGTTCAAGGCCCAAGACCAGTGCACATGTGCACACACATGCACAATTTTATAACATAGTTCTCAAACCCAGCAAGGTTCCATCTTAATCCCTTAATGTCATGCTTTGTTATGAGAACTGGAAAAGGCTAACCTCTGGCATGGGTTGCAGTCCATGATGGTAAACAGCATCTGGATAGAGTAATTACCTTAGAGCCAATCGGACCGATCCAGACTGGAAGTACAAGTGAGGTGGTGTAGACACATGGCCCCTACTCCCCTGTTCACCCAGACCAAAAGCAGGAGTATGGTGACACAGGCACGCAACCCCCATTCACCCAGACCTGAAGCAGGAGTGAGGAAACATGGGTACATGGCCCCCACTCATCCAGAAATGAAGCGGGAGTGAGGTCAAAAGGGCATTAGCCCAGACTTATCCAGCCAGGAAGCAGTAGTGAGGTGGTGCAGGCACATTGCTCCTACCTACCCCTACCAGTATCAGCAGTGAGGTGACACAGGCACCATGACCCCTACTCCCCTACACATGCACACCAGAAGCAGGAGTGAGGTGACACAAGCACACAACCCCACACTCACCTAGACTGGAAGTAGGAGTGAGGTTACATGGGCATGGGCCCCCACGCAGCCAGACCAGAAGCCAGAGTGAGATTGTACAGGCACACGGCAACTACCGACCCAGACCAGAATCAGGAGTGAAGTGATACAGGCACACAGCCCCAACTTATCCAGCCAGGAAACAGAAGTGAGGTGATGGTCTTATGCCGCCACACCAGAAGAGCCTAGCATTCTATGGTGGCCCCTTCTCTTTCGGCCTTTGTGAAGAGTGGCTGGGTTTCATGATGCACTCCAGAGGTCAAGGGACTGGAGCTAAGGATGCTGCTGCCATCCCCCAACTGGTACTGCACCTGCTGCAGCTATGGTAGCAAACTTAATTGGTTCTAATTCACAAAACATATGTTATGAACTATGAGTTTGTTCAGGTACTGCGCGCCACTTGCTAGTCTCTTAATATTATAGTTGCCAATGTCTAAGTGCTCACTGACTTGTAAATATGCTGGAATGGAAATCCTACTATCACTGCTGTCTTTTCATTTCTAGGAATGATGATTTTGAAATGGCCCTTCTGGAGAGAAGAAGAGGGCACATGGACCCAACTATTCAATAGTGCATTTGGGTGACACTATATTGGCCCAAGAATGAGTCGACCCAGCTTGTATCCAGGTGTTTTGGGTTAGTCTTTTGGGTCATGCTTTCTGTTTGGCCGTGGAGAGTCTTAAGCTTCTCATTGTAGACACAGAAGATGGGAAAGTAACTTCCAAGGCTTATATATTCAGGAGCCATTTACTTTCTGCCCTTCTGAGATGGCATCTTACTCCATTGCCAAAATGGTCTTGAACTTACCAGGCTTCTGCTTAAGCCTGCCAAGTGATGGAATTACAGGCTTACCATACCACACCCAACTATGTGTCATGGGCCATTTGAAATAGAAAATTCATGGGGCTGGGAATGTGGCTCAGTGGTAGAGCGCTTGCCTTGCATGCTCAAGCCCTGGGTTCGATTCCTCAGCACCACATAAGCAAAAAGAAAAAAGCCGGAAGTGGAGCTGTGGTTCAAGTGATAGAGCACTAGCCTTGAGCGGAAGAGCTGAGGGACAGCGCTCAGGCCCAGAGTTCAGGCCCCACGACCGGACCCCCCCCCAAAAAAAAGAATGTTCAAAAAAAAAAAGAAATAGAAAATTTATGACATTTCTGCTGTATCCACTAACAAAATTGTGCAATGATCAAATAACTTACAACCTAGTTGTTAAAAATATAGCCTCAGACTCAACTGAATTTCAAATTCAATTTTGGTTATTTACCTGCTTTTGGTTAAAGAGGAAGACACTTTATCACTGAGCTTTATTCACTTGTATAAAAAGGTGGATGGAGCCATGGACAGATGGCTCATGCCTATAATCTTACTCAGGAACTTGAGATGGAAAGAATATGTTTTAAACCCAACCCGGGCAGAAAAGTCCCTATGAGATACTTAGGTCCAGTGAATCACTCAGAAACCCGAAGTGGGGGCTAAGAATTTGGCTCAGTGGTAGAGTGCTTGCTTTGCAAGCATGAGGCCCTGAGTTCAATTCCTCAGCACCACATAAGCGGAAAAAGCTGGAAGTGGTGCAAAGGCTCAATTGGTAGAGTGCTAGCCATAAGCTGAAGTGCTGAGAGACAGCACCCAGACCCAGATATCAGGCCCCCTGAACAACAACAAAAAAAATCAACACAGAAATGGGGTTGTGGCTCAAGTGGTAGAGTGCTAAAAAATGGATCACGGACTGCACCCAGACCCTGAGTTCAAATACGACAATGAACAACAAAAAAATGTGATTGGATAGGGGTATTTTCCATCTCCTAGGTTTATGATTATTCAATAATCAGAATTTATTGAGCATTTCCTATGGAAAAGAGGTATTTTTCCTCACCAGCAAGTGATTTATGATGCTGCAGAGCATGCAATGGATACCCTCTACTTCACTTGAGAATTGAGTGTGAATTTTTTGGGGTCCTATTAGAATAGCAGGTCAGGAGCAAAGCTGATAAGGATTCAAGCTTTCTGTTAAACCATACTGTAGCCATTTTGATTTTTGTTAAAGGAATAATTGATTTAGACATTGGTGGCTCATGGCTATAATCCTCACATGCCTTCACTTGTATATTTGCCTATAGCCTATAGGCTGTTTAGCCCTTAACTTTGGTGGTGGCATGATTCGTGTATGGAATATACTGCCCAGAAAAATACAACTATGATATAAGCAATGTTTGACAACGTATTAAATCCAAAGTTGCAATGGTAAGGATGTTTAGTGTTTAACTTTTTTCTTTAGTTAATTGCTTTTAAAAGTTTGGGCTGGGAAGGTAGCTCAGTGGTAGAGTGCTTGCCTTGCATGCCTGAGGCCCTTGGTTCAATTCCTCAGCACCACATAAGCAAAAAGAAAAAATCCAGAAGTTTTGCTGTGGCTCAAGTGTTAGAGAGCGCTAGCCTTGAGCTGAAGAGCTGAAGGACAGCACCCAGGCCCAGAGTTCAGGCCCCACGACCGGACCCAAAAATATAAAAAATAAAATAAATTAAATGTATTTGCTTATTTAATTTACTCGAGGAAATCAAAAGTTAATATTTGGGACTTTTGCTGAAATTTGAAACTAGGCAAGTAAGAGCACCCATTGTCCCCAAATTCATCATTTGAAATTATTAAAACTTTATTCATATGTTTTAGTAGTCAGAAATTTGAGCCAATCATGGGCGCTCACACTCGTAATGCTATCTGCTGTGTCTTGACTAATGCAGAGAGGACTATGATTTGATGCTAGCCCAGGCAAAACATTCACAATATTGGATTTCAATCAATATCTGAACCAATGCATTGTGCTTTTTATTTCATCTACTCAGAAAGGGTAAAAAGAAGGATTGTGGTCCATAATGGCCTGGTAATAAACATAAAACCATACCACAAAAATGTCTCAAGCAGAACTGGGTGCAGGTGACTCATGCCTGTAGTCTTAGCTACTCAGGAGTCTGAGATCTGTAGATTAAAGTTCAAAGCCATCCCAGGCAGTAAAGTCTGTGAGACTCATCTCCAATAAACCATAAAAAACCAGTAGTGGTGCTGTGACTCAAGCAGTAAACATTCGCCTTGAGCTGAAGAGCTCAGGGACAGCGCCCAGGCACAGAGTTTAAGACACATGACCAACAAAAACAAAAATGACTAATGCAAAAAAAGCAGGTGTATGGCTCAAGTGGTAGAGCACCTACCTAAAGTGCATGAGGCCCTGAGTTTAAGTTCTAGGATAAAAACGAGGGAAGGATGTGAACATATGGAAGGAAGAAAAGAAGGAAGGGGGGAATTATTTTGTATATTGTACTTGTCTAGTTATTTCATTAAGGAGGCTTCTCATTCCTTTTTCTTTTTTTTCTGTCAGTTGTGGGGCTTGAACTCAGGTCCTGGATCCTGCCCCTGAGCTTTTGTGCTCAAAGCTAGTGCTCTACCACTTTGAGTTACATGGTCACTTATGGGTTTCAGTGGTTAAATGAAAATAAGTATCTCATAGATTTTCCTGACTAAGCTGGTGTTGAACCTTGATCCTTAGATCTTAGCCTCTGACTAGCTAGACTTACAGGTATGAGCCACTGGCTCTGGGCACTCACTTGTTTTCTTTCTTTCTATTTTTTATCAGTCATGGGACATGAACTCTGGGTGCTGTCCCTGAGCTCTTCAGCTGAAGTGAAGCACTCCACCAGAGTCCACTTCTAGTTTTCTGATTGCTAATTGGAGATAAGAATCTCATTACAGAAGTTCCGAGGTAGATGGCAAAGGAGAACCTGGAGGCTAATCAAGCTCCAGCAAAGAAAGCAGTTTTAGTGTTCCTAAATACTGTTTAGTAAACAGTCCTACACTACAGAATCACTCCAAGTGTGCCATCAGGTACAGAGAGTTTGGCCAGAGAGGGAAAATCCACACAAGGAGGCAAAACTGAGCAATTGCCGGTAGCCAAGGCTGGAACGGATGCAGCGGCAGTGACAGTGGCTGTATTGGCCATACCTATAGCAGAGAGAGTTCAGGAAAACAGCACCAGACACAGCAGGTGAGCAGATTCTACTCATCACCAGCAAGAACTGACAAAGAGCAGATATCTTCATCCTGCAGATCACACACCAGAGACAACTCAGGAACCAACACTCTGGCATGAGTAGAACACTGACATCCTCACTCCTTATCTGGGAGCAGAGAAGGGAAAGCCATCCCTCCCCAACCACCGGAGAACTCCATCTTCCATACTGACAAAGGCCCCTGTGAGCAACTAGCTCCAACTCAGGCCTTGGAAGAAAAGAAGAGTCATTTAGCAGGTCACAAGAACCTTACCTAACCTGCCAGGCTCAGCTACACCCAGGGGAAAATCACCCAGCCCAGACAGAGGAAGATCCGCCTCCCACCTCAGGAGAGACTTTCTTCACTGTGTAAACAGAACCAGAGGCTGCCCCTCCCTACAGCAGCCTAGAAAATCAACTAAAATTCAGTAAACACAAACCCTGAGAATGGATCCAGGCTGGGTTCTGTGAGTGTCTCTGGAACTATCCCCTCAGGGAAAAGCTAGTTTGCTGAAAAGCCTCAACCCTACCCAGAACCTATCCTAATCACAGCATCTTGAAAGTAGAGGAAACAGCCATCTCCCTCTTTTGTGATACTCAAAGCAGATCTCCCTCCCATTGAACTAGCCTGAGAAGAGGATCACAAAATCCTGGGTAAAGGAGAGCATTATTCTGCCTGCTCAAACAAACTGACTTAAGAATCCAATCAAGCCACAGGAAAACCAAACACCACAAGCAGACCTGAGACTGCACCAAGAGAGTGGTTATGGACACAGTGGAGATAAAGGATCTTCTCATCACCTCTCCAAAAAATAACTCTTTTTGTAGCTTTTTTTAAGTTTTATTTTTTAATTGTTTTCTATTAATCTTTTTTTTTCCACTCATAATGTTTATTTTAGGTGTATTTGTGTGTGTGCTTTTTTATATCTTCTGATCTTTTGGTACTTTTTTATTTTCTTTTTTTTTCTCTTTCTTTCTTTTTTGAGTGACTTAATTGATATTATGCCCATCCCCATATATATATACCCGTCGTCAATTATTAGACCTTATACCCTATGGTATATACACTTAATCCAGAAATTTATTACTCAATTCATAAGCTCTTAGGCTTAAATTCTTTAGTAGCAATATTATATCTTTATACCTATATAATTTCCTGTTTGTCTGTTTTTTGCTAGTCATGGGGCCTGAACTCTGGGCCTGGGCACTGTCCCTCAGCTCTTCAGCTCAAGACTAGTCCTCTACCACTTTGAGCCACAGCACCACTTCCAGCTTTTTCTGCTTATGTGGTGCTGAGGAATCGAACCCAGAGTCTCATTCATACAAGGCAAGCACTCTACCACTGAGCCACTTTCCCAGCCCTAATTTTTAATAACTAATTTTAAGCACTTTTATTTTTTAGTTTTTCATGTCTCCTATCCCTCACCTCCTCTCATTCTATCCTTCTCTCAATACCATTTCTTTAAACTTACATAATTTTTAAGTGTTTCACTGTTTAAATTTAAATTTTTATTTCCATTTTTCTTCTTTTCTTTTAAATCACTCTCCTATCATTCTGTCTAATCTATTTCTCTCTCTGAGATAAGAACTTGGTTAAATTCATTCTCCTTTTACCTCTACATAGCCCTCTAATCAGTGGTATTTCTTTGAGGAATTACTGTCAATGTTGCCATGTGCCAATCCAAGGCCTCTCACAAAGTCTCCTAACCCAACCTGTCTGTGCCTCTGTGTGAGTTAATCATCATTGAACAACTGCGTTCCATGGTTTGTGAAACATTCGCTTCTGTGATCATATGCACATGAGGGCCCAAGAAGAGACTTCCCTGGAAGGAATGTCCTAAAATGCAAAACGTCTACTAGGGCAATGGAAACCCATGGTTGGGCATGCTTAATTTTTAACCTGTGCACTGAACTAACAGGAACACATTAAGACACACTAAGAAACCCTGATGTAAAGGATCAGAGGGCTGAGGGGAAGGGAGCCGCATGCTCAGGAATATAAATGGAGCTTACAAGCCACTGCAGGCTCTGACTTTCTATGTTGAAGTTAAGATTAACAGGCAGCCCAAGTTTCTAAGAACTCATTGTCTAGGCTATATGCCTCTTTCAGAACTTCTTTTCCTCCTCCTGTATTTTGAAAACAGCAGTTAGTACTGTGTTTCTCTCTCCTAGGGGCAATTTTTCTCTTCACACAATGCTTAAAGTAGATAATAGGAAGCTGAAATTAAAGTTAACAAGTATGAAGTAGCACACAGTGCTTGTCCTGAATTCCTGGACCTAAAAAGTTCCCAATTCTAAGCACAAAGTGATCATAGGTGTATCCTAATAACCTCCACTGAATGGAGAAATTTGAACAATTTTCCCAAGGCAGGTATTGTCCAGTACAGTAGTTACCACCTATAACCCTTGTTATTAGGATGGTTGTGATCTACTAGAACAATAACCTTGAAACTGGGCCAAGACGAGACAACTTATCGTTGCTAGAAACGGGGGAAGACAACTAGGAGAATGTTTCTCTGGCACAGACATGGATATAATTACAACAAAGTTCTAAATTGTGGCTCATCAGTAAAGACTATCAAGTCATACATCAATAAAGGTAATAACTAAACATAAAAATTTAAAAAAAACTATTTGGGTTTCCGTACTAACATCTTTTTAAAGGTGTGTGTGTGGTGTCTGAGATTTTTTATGGGGCAGCATTGGTTCTTAAAAATCATCCTATTGGCACTATCTTTAGGTTTCCCATTCAAGTCTGGTGGCATTCTAGCTGTACCACTTGAATCACACAATTCTTGACTTCTGCTGGTTAACGAGATAAACATGTAAAGTATATGTCAACCTTGGTTGGTTTCAAATTATGATCTTCAGATCTCATTCTCTGGAGTAGGTAAGGATATAAGAGTGAGCCACTATGCTCAGCCCAGTATTTCCAGTAAGTTACTTAATCTTTCTGAATCTCAGCTTCTTCTTGTGTGGAAAGTGAACAGAATTATTTTGTGTATCTTAGAATCTGGTGGGAGTTATGACTAGGTATGGGAAGTATAAGTGTTCGGGATGTGAAGACAGAGCCTGACAATCTCATAAAACTACTGATGTTTATATTGAAATGAATTAAAGGAATTGAAAACGATGGATTTTTCTTTTTTTTGTTTATCCATTTCTGGGCAGTGAGGGAGCCACAGAAATTCAAGGAGAACAAGGAAACAAATGCAGCAGTGATACTCTGTAGATATTATGTTGACAATCAACTATACCACTTGTGGGCAGGGAAAGGAGGGAAAAACAGAGAGAGAGCAAAGAAGTGATTAGATTTTCGAAAATGAAATGAACTCATTATCTAAATTACAAAATGGTGACCCGTATGTCCACTACATTAACAATAACAATTTTTTAAAGTCCAGGTTGGTGATTCTCTCCTCCAGTTTTAGTTAGAGGACCTTGAGACTCAGGCCCACCTATAGAGTTTTCGAAGGTCAATTGATATGATAATTAATATAGAGCCAAAATCTCTTAACAAATGTTATAAAAAGTATTTCATTCGTAGTACTTCTTTCTGCTTGAATGGAGATTCTATATGTTATTGGCAGAGCTATGTTTTTTACTTTTTGTTTTCAGTATTTGTCAACTGTTGAAATCCTTCTTGAAGCTTTGGGACAGAGGTCTGCTATATCTTGGCACCCTGCCCCTAACTAAAATAGTAATCAACCTTTGAAATTAATTTACTTGTGTATGAGTTTGTTTTATTTCTTTATTCATTTATTTATTTATTTGTTTATTTATTTATTTTTGTCGCTGGTGGTGAAATCTGGGCCTGGTCGCTGCCCTCAGCTCTTCAGCTCAAGGCTAGTGCTCTACCACTCGAGCCACAGCACCACTTCTGGCTTTTTCTGCTTACGTGGTGAGGAGGAATCAAACCCAGGGCCTCATGCATGCAAGGTAATCTGTGTACCACTAATCTACCTTCTCAGCACCTATGAGGGGTATTTTTGTGCACGGGTCTATCAAGGAAATCTATTCAGAAATGTATTCATTTGCCACTAGACATTAATTATGAATTATCTGATAGTTAAAGGATAAATTGTTATCATTTTTACTAGGAATTGTTTGTCTTCCCATGCTAAAAACATGGAGGAGGGTATTTTAAACTAAAACTACAAAAGAAATTTAAGATCTTTGTGCTAACAAATGTGTCCAGTTATTACATTAAAAAGAAATTTCAAACTTCATGAATACAGAGCTCAAACTCCTTATACTACTTATTTCAAAATGCAAATTAAAGGGAAAATCAGACAGGGGATAAAATTTATATTGTATGTTAATTTTTAAAGAGGAAAATAAGATCCTAGATGGCAGATTAAAGGCAAAGCAATATCAGAGCCCTATCTACTCAATAAGAAATAAGAAGCTTATTTGAAAAAAAAAAACTGCAAAGTGCACATCAGGCAAAGGCAAGCAGTCAGAGCTTACCACAAACACAGAAATACCATATCTCTCAGAAAAAGGAAACAAGTTCAGACCAGTGCTCATCCTTATCCCTGATTTCAATAATACATATACACCCCCTACACACACACACACACACACACACACACACACACAATGAATGTATGCAACAGCTCAACCTACTCACATCCACTCAACATGAATCAAAGATCTTCCTGTAATATTTGAAACTTTAAGTTTCAAGTCATATAAATAATTGATAATAGATGCATAAGTAATTATTTTCTGAATAGCGCTCTACTGTAAAAGTGAGAATTCATGATGATTATAACTACTTTAAACATCTCTGAATCTCAAAAAAATTAAACAACACACAATCCGGGACTGCATTTCTACCAGCTATTCTGCAAAGGCTTAATAAGAAGATACTTATGAGATTTTGTGTACCAAAAATTAAATACTAAATTCAATTAATACCTGAGTAAGTGAAGAGAAAGATGATCAGAGAGATCTATGCTGCCTCCAGTTCTCAACCAGCTGTACACTGTGTCATCTTTGCTGCTGCTGGACCTTAGTTGTCTTCTCCAGTGCAGTGGCCACACTGGGGTTGGATTGGGCCTGGTAGGGAGATGAGTTTGGCCACATGGGAGGCCACACTGGGGTTGAGGTTTGGGGCAGTGTGGAGGGGAGAGGAGGCCTTGGCAGAAGCTGGTGAAGCAAGGAAAGAGGCAGGAAGCCGGAGGCTCAGGAAGCAGCATGCCCGAAGGCTGCCTGGTTCTGGAGAATGTCTGTGAGGTGGGGTTGTTGGGGCAGATCCCATGGGGCCTGGTGGCCTGGTGAGAAGAGGAAGGAATCTCAAGTACTGCAAAGGAGGACAATGAAAATTAAGATCACAGTGGCTGAACAATTTCAACAACAAAGGTGGGGAAATGGAGGTAAACTCTGGGGATGAGAGGACGGCAGCACTGGGCCAGTGGAGTTCAATCCTTTCTGGACATACCTGGAAGTGTGTGAAGACTGGCTCCACCACAGCTTTGGCCTCACTCGACTTGAACGGGCACCCGGAATGGTCACCTCAGCCTCAGCCTGCCCCAGAGAGCCAGACTGGCATAGATGCTGAAGACCAAGCAGTGGCTGGGAAGCTATGCGCAACAGGGTGGAGGAAGCATGGCTGGTGGGTGCAGCTCCAGCCCAGCCAGGTCCAGGGCCAACGGGGAAGTTCAGACTGTAGATCTAGAGCAGGCAGTGTGCCCCAGACCAGTGGGACTTCCAGGGACTTGCGTGGAGGCCAACACGTGCATGTTGGGAACTTCATAAGTATGGCCCAGGCGTCTCCACGGAAAGGTGCATTCACTCCTGTGCCTCTCCTTTCTTCTGGACTCTCGCTGTCCTCCTGCTTCCTGCTGAAGTACCAGGCCATAGACCGCCCCCAAAGGCCAGCAGAGAGCCCTTGCCAATGTAAATACAGGGGGGTCGTTTATTACAGCTCGAGCTGGACTCACAAATCTTCCCTGACACAGCAGGTCAATAATTGTCAGTCCCAATCTCTTGGTCAGCAAGGTCTTTTTATTTTGTATGAAGCAGGTGGAAGGATCATTACAACACTGATTTTGTGATAGGTCGGTGGTTCGTAGTAAATCTAGTCTTAAATTTATTGGTTGGGGAATGATTATTTCCAGTAAGGGCAGGGACTTTCTCGCTTAGCAGTTACAGGATAGGTTAAATCATACATAGCAAGCATATTATAAGTTGGGGTAGGTGGGGCCAATCACAGGAATGCTGAGGGCACTATTCCTGGATTATTTCCCGACCTAAATTGCTTCCTGATAGAGTTGGGAGATAATAGGTCAGGGCAGTCTGAGATTCCTGGACAGATCAGGGCTGTCTGGTTTCTTAGTTATTTTTACTGTTACATTTTCTTAGAACATGAACTGACACTCTTTTTCCAGTAGCAGATAACAGATATTTTCCTTAGAGTTTCTGAAATCACTGCCAACCTATTTGTCCTCTCACTGACACATCCAACTACAGGAGTCAACTTCTCCACGCTGATGACAGGCCATCTCAGAGATATTCACAGGGCTATGTTTCCTCCTCTATCTCAGGCCTTTCTACTGAAAGAACATCCTTACTAAAAACTTTTTAGTTGTTTCTAGTGAGGAAGAAAAGTAAGGCCTAGTTGCAGCCATGGAACCAAGAATTGAGGGCCATGGCTAGAGCAAAATGCCCTGAGAAAAGATGGATTCATTTTTGTCAAAGACACAAGTCTCTATAGGAACTCTCATTCTAACTGATTTTCTTCCTAGTAATATATTCACAGAATATGTAGACTATGTAATGAATGAACAATGACATATGCATAATATTTGCGAATATGGAGGGAATTAAGAAAAAACTGCAATGGCCAGAAGTAACTGGTTCTTTGAAAGAGAGCTGGTAGGTTCTTTGTTTGGTCTCTACGCCTTTTAGCACGGTATTTTGTATTGCATTCAAACATATGAAGTTCTTAAAATGTAAAATCAGGACAAATAGTTAAAAATAAGGAAATTTTCCTAATAAAGTATACAAACTGCATCTTTAAATTCAGAGGTACTTAACTTGAAATTTTTCTCACGTTAAATTGCCTTTTGTTCCACCGAAGAGTTGATATTCGAAAATTCCTAAAGAGAATTATTTTTTTTCTTTTCTTCCTTTTTAAGGAACCATAGTAAGGTCCACCTGTTTCTGCTGTGAGCTCTTTCTTCCACTTACTGCCCAGTTGCTGTCAATACTCATCCCCATACGAGACAAGCAGCTCACATCCTGCCTTGATGACATGACAGGTTTGGTAGAAGATCTACCTCTGATACTGAAAGGCCCTCGGATTCTGATTCTCAGCACACCTGCCACAGTTCATATACCTAAAGTTGAAGCAGGCACAGGAAGGAAACATAAGAGGGTAAGTTTCTGCTCCCTTTGGATCTACTCCCAATACTCATCCACTCTAGAACTCTAAGTGCACTGTTTTCAAAGCTCAGTTCCAGACTTCTCTTAATCCTTATTTGTCACAAATAGATAGATTTCCAGATTCTCTAAATTGAGTTAAAGTTTATGTCATAGATTTTGGTGGGGACATGCATTCTGTTTCTAGATTAGCACACATCATTTGACATTTGGCCCAAGTAATTTTCCTTAGATTGGACTCACTCATGCACCTGTCTCCACTATGTTCCCATAGAAATTCAGAGAATCATTTGTCTTATAAAGACAATAGAGGGAAATTTGTTTATTCATGATGTTGTTTCCTGATACGACAATGGTTCCCCATGGCACAGGGCTGCAGGACATACCATAGAACCACTGCTTTCTGAACCTCACCACTGCTCCAACTCTGCTTCTACGTGTTTGAGTATACCCTAATAGACTAAAGTTCTTTCTTGTAGGTTGTTAGGGCACTATGTACTTTGCAAAAACGACGAAGAAAAATTATAGTTAAATACTCCTACAATGAAATTGTCCTTTCTATCTCCACATGTGTTTCACAATTACTCAGGGAATATGATTTATTCAACTACTGAGGATAATTCTTTGACTCGTATACAGTATGTGCTTTACAGATGCAGGATCTATGAATGAAGTTAGGCCCTTTGGTTTTTCTTCTGATGTCTTAATTTTGTCTCTCATGGAAATTTTTATTTTGATACAGTACACATATTTATATGCATACATACATACATACATACATACATACATACATACATACATACATACATACATACATACATACCAGAGCTAATGATTGAACTCAGTAACTAAACTTACCTCTTGCAATACAAGCACTCTACCACTTGAACCACTAGCCCTTTTTGTGTTGTTTATTTTTGAGGTATTTTTTGTCTGTCAAGGGGCATAAACTCTGTGCCTGAATGTTGTCCTTCAGCTCTTCAACTCAAGGCAAGCGCTCTACCACTTGAGCCACAGCGCCGCTTTTGATTTTCTGCTGGTTAATTGGAGATAAGAGTTTCACAGCCTTTCTTCCATGGGCTGGATTTGAACCATGATACTCATATCCGAGCTTTCTGAGTAGCTACTTACAGGTTTGAGCCACCAGTGCACAGTTTGTTTTTGAGGTATTATTTACCCTGCTGTCCTGGGTTGCTATCCTGCTTGTGCTTGCCTGGGTTGCTGGAGATACTTCACTTTATCCAGCCATTGTACTTCCACAGTAGCTGGGATAACAAATGTGCACCAACGTGCTCAGCCATTGGTAGTAATCGGGGTCTTATAATCTTTTATGCTAGGAATGGCATCAGACTGAGATCTCATCTCTATCTCAAAAGTACAAATTAAAGGTTGAGCTATGGAACCCAGCTATACTATTTATATTTTTATTTCTTGTCCATCAAATATTCATAATTTTGAAAGCACCAAGTACAGCAAAAGAAAAATGGAGATATGGGAATCCATATGTGTGATAATCAGGGTGCAAGTCTTCTGAGGATAATATCCTCTTAGGAACCATGAAAATGACTGCTGGACTCACTCCAGTTGGCCTGGGATTTATTTTTTGCATCTACACATAGAAGTTACTCCTTTTTGTGATCTGAGTTTCAGAAAGACAAGCTAAAGGCTTTTGGGTAATAATTGGCAAAATCATATTACTTGATTCCAGTGATGCTCTTTGAGCCTGCATGGACTCAGTAGTTGTGAACACATAAGATGCCGTCTACACATCTGAGGGGATTTGTCATAGTCCTAACAGAGGCTCCTTAAGCATGGATGCACTTTGCCTCTAACACACTCTGTTTATATGCGCTATACTTTGATCCTAAATCAGCATGTCCATGTTTATGCAGATTCCACAAACACATACAATTATTTTGTCCATGTCCTAGCAAAGTTTCATTGGAGGCACAGGGGGACACATGGAGTTAGAGAAAGGGGGGAAAGGGAGGGCATTTCTTACCATCTAGGAGTACCTATTGTCTGCATCTTCATCTTCTATGATCAAGCCCTCATAGGGGCTGAAGTGCAAACCCAATGGCAGATCAGATTCCTCATTCCATACTCTAAGCCTAGCCTCAGGGTACTGTACTGACGAATTCTCAGCCCAGGGGGCAGACTGAGGACTGAATGGTCATAATGCCCCTTGTCCACCACATTGTCTCTTACAAATATAGGTGGCCCATGAACAGTGTAGCTGGTGATGAAGAAGTTCTGACACTGCTCACAATCTGAGGCAAGAGAAGCAAAAATTAGTCAAGAAATATGTACATTCCCAGATTTAACAATCATGAGAAAGAGCACAGAATGCATATCATTGTCGCTTAGTTCTTCATGTGAAGTTACTAGAGTAAACCAGTAATTGGGGGCCAAATGACCTGATGAATTATTATAAAAGCACATTTGCCTTCTGTTTGAACAAGCACAGAGGGTTACTTACACAGGTAATCATCATCCTGGGGTTTACGGATATCTTCATAAGCATAACTCTTTCTTTCCTGTAGGATGTACATGCTCATTTTTACCTCCTTTTTCCTACGTCCAAGTTGAAAAACAATGGTTATTTAAGTTGGGGATCAACAATCTTTGTCCCTATTTCTTCAGAAAAGTAAAATCTCTTACTACCAAATTATCATCTATTCTTCTCACATACTCTGGTCCCCCATTAATCTTTGACTAAGAGATACAAAGACTTCATTTGAACACTAACTACAGGTTTCTAATTCAATTTTAAGTTTTGGCCATTCCCATTTTCAGGTTTAATTTCGACTTCATTAAATTTCTTATAAAGTGGTCTTTGATGAATTTATTCATTCAGAATATTTGTTGAGGGTATGTTAAGTATTGAGCAAAGACGAGGACATACAGGATTGAAAATGTGTGGTCACAGATTTATCAGACACTTTGCGTTTATCTGTTATTTTACCTTTTACTTATCATTTTCAGACAACATGCAGGCTGTACACATTTTTCTTGTCAGTCCTGGGGCTTGAACTCAGGGCCTGGGCACTGTCCCTGTGCTTCTTTTGCTCAAGGCTAGCACTCAACAACTTGAGCCACATTGCCACCTCTGGCCTTTTCTGTTCATGTGGTTCTAAGGAATAGAACCAAAGGCTTCATTCATACAAGACACATAATCTACAACTAAGCCACGTTCCCAGTGCAGTCTGTGCATCTTTATCTATGTTCTTTAGATTAACATTCAGAAGTTCAGGGAGAATGTAAAATGTGTCATGGCCTAAGTGCCTCCAGGTGGATAATAACCCAAGTGTGTAACTTCATTGTGAAATTCTTATGTGCTGCTCATTGGAAACCTAATTACTAGTTCCACAGCTTAGTTCAGCCTATGTTTGAACTTTCCAAAGTCCATCTCACATAATCAGATTACCCTCAGCAACCTTGCTAGAATTACCAAAATTAGTAAATTTCCCAAATTATTTTCTCTTACCCAATTTTTGTTTGCAGTATTGTCCTTGTGTATTTGCTTCTCCAAGAGGGAACGCTGGTTTCTGGGCCTCTTCTAATCCACTTGACTTTAAGAAATTTATAATTCCTGAGAACTTCTTCAAACTAGGTTCCTTACCTAAGGTTGTCTTGGGCATTCCCTTCAATGAAAGTCACATATAGAATTGGAATGTATTTCCTAAGCCTTCCATCTCCTATCAGTTTTCTCTCAAATCCATATAAGTTAGACTGAGGGAGGGAGAACACTTGAGAATACAAACCGAAAAGCAAACAAGGTCTGTGAATGAAGGAAATGAAGCTTGGAAGAAGACATGACTAGTGGTGACATTTAATGAAAGAGAACACGGGGAAAGTGGAGAATTACAAAACTTGGTTGGAAAAAGCTATGACAGAGCAGTGAGAATAGGAAGAAATTATTGGCAGAAATCTATATGGACAATTAAGTACATTCAAATTGCAACTAGTTATAACAGATGACTTTGAAATTAATTTGACTTTTTTCTATGCAATTTTGCCTGAAAAAGTATGTACCATATAATAATTGTATAAATTGGTATACATGTCTGTTTTTGAGATGATAAGGTAAACAAAAATGTGATATGGTAAAAAAAGAAAATGTTCATCAGGCAGACTCTAGTGACTCGTGATTGTAATCCTAGTTATTCAGTAGGCTGAGAGCTGAGGTGTAAGCTTGGCAGCCAGCCCAAGGAGTAGTAAGACTCATATCCACTTAAAACCATCATAAAAGCCAGGAGTGGTATTGTGGTTCAAGTTGCTGAGTGCTAGCCTTGCTAGCACAAAAGGAAGGATCTGGAACAATGATTAGACCTGATTGTAAGTCTCAGGCCCAGCACCAAAAAATTTAACATTGAATATTGTGAATTCTTAAAATACAGCATCAATGGGACTAAGCATTTCTTTCTGCTTTTTTTTTTTCCAGTCCACGGCCTGGGCCCTTTCCCTGAGCATCTTTGGCTTGAGGCTAGCACTTTACCGCTTGAGCCACAGCACCATTTTCAGCTTGCTTTTCCTGTTTATGTGGTACTAAGGAATCAAAATAAGGGCTTCATGCATGCTAGGCAAGCACTCAACCATTAAGCTACATTCCAAGCCCCTAATTATTTGTTTTTGAGCCCTGATATAAATTCACTTTCTGTGACAGCCCTAGTTGAAATAAATTAGTTGAAATTGAATTTGAAGACATTAACTTCAGTATTTCTCGAGCCTGTTACTTTTACTTAAATTTCAAAACTGATTAATTATTATATATATTGATTATAACTTGTTTATCCTGAAAATATTGAGGGGGGTTCAGTTGAGACTTCAGACCTCTGAAGAACGATCAGTTATTGTCCAACCACTCAAAAGACTCACATGTAAAGGCTACAGCTAAACAAACAACTATGGAAAGTTCCAGAATCAGCTAACTAAAGCTCAGAAGAAGGGACCAATCCTCCTCTTCCTCACAGAATTGACATTTGAAATTAGCCTCAGAAGGATATGTATCTATGTAAAATATTATGTCACTTTTTTTAGTTGTCAGTAAACTTTTCTTAAAACTTACAAATAGTGTGGATTTATTGTTGCATCTATCAATTTGTTATAACAAAATGAAAAGTGGTTGGAACAGAGATTGGAACAATCTTTCAGTGAATGGTGTGAAGATGTGAATGGCTAAGATAGCTAAGACTTTATAATGCTGTGTAAGTATTTATGAACTTGTAAGTGCCTTTAGAGAAAATGTATTGGTAGACTTCACCACCACTAAGTGTGATCCCAGACACAATACATTTTTAGATTTCGGTTTTCTCATCACGTAAGTGATTATAGTTTACTATTTGCCTCATTATGTTGTTGTAATATTGAAATCTATTTGTTCATGGAACATTTAAAATAAAGTCTAAAATATTGTGAAAATAAAATAAGTGGTAGTGATTATTGTGGCTATGAATTGAATCTTAGAATGAATATGATAAGAACAGAAGAGATCAGGAAAAAGAAGCAGATGTTCCTAGGGCTTCTTCTCTTACTTGGAACCATGAAGAAAGTTTACTCATCAATAGAATTTGGGAGACATTTATCTTCTGACGCTTACTCTGTTCAGTTCTGAAGGTCACCCAAGAAGGTTTGACTAAAAGTGATGAGAAATCTGGATTTTGGTTACAAAATATCTGCAAACTGTGGATTCTATTTTTTGACAGCAAATCTCAGCCAGAGAGAAAAGACTCTATTTTAGGAAAATGTTTTCTGAATTATCATTAAGGCTTGTCCCTATATTTCTTTTCTTCAATTTCTTCAAACCTAGACAAAACCCATCTTTGCTTCACTCTGTGTTCATAAGCTATCTGTTATAATTTAATTGGTTTTTGATGACAAGAAACATTAAGCAAATTAGGAACAAGAGGGAAAGATTATTTAGTTAAATAGCATACATCATGGTCAACTTAGTTTCATTTCAGTGATGAAGGATTGTTTAACACACATAAATCTTTAAGTGCAATGCAACACATAAGCTGATCAAGGACAAAAATCACACACTCATTTCTCTGGATGCAAAAAAAGCCTTTGACAAAAGTAAACATTCTTCTTTTTTTTTTTTTTGGTCAGTTGTGGGGCTTGACCTCTGGGCCTGGGTGCTATTCCTCAGCTCTTCAGCTCAAGGCAAGCATTCAATCATTGAGGCACAGCACTACTTCCAGTTTTCTGGTCGTTTATTGGAGAAAAGTGCTTCACAGACTTTCCTGCCCGGCCTGGCTTTGAACTCTGATCCTCAGAGCTGAGCCTACTGAGAAGTCAAGATTACAGGTGTTATGCCCAGTTAAAGTCAGCATTCTTTTATCATAAAACCCTTGAAGAAACTAGTGATACTGGGTATATATCTCGATAGGATTACGGGTATATGTGAAAAATTAAATCATTTCTGTTAATAGCAGGAATGACACAAATGTCTATTTTTTTCATTCTTTTCCCGTATTGAATGCAATCAAGCCACAGAAATAAGCATAGAGAAAGAAATAAATAGGTCAAAAGGGAAGAAACCATTTAAATTATGCTTGTTCACATATTACATGATCCTATATTTAAAAGATCCTAAAAATTTCCAGAGAAAAATTCTAGATCTGATAAATGCTATTGGAATTGTGTCAGAATAAATGATGAACATTTAAAATCATCAGCTTGTCTGGCAACAATGAACAGTCTGGAAAAGAAATCAGAAAAATCACAATAGTCTCAAAAAATTAGCTTAAGATTGTGCTTAACTAATGAAGTAAAAAGACTTCTATAATGAAAAGTATAAAACCTCAAATAGAACTGAAAGCCAAACTGGGCTGGTAAGTTTGTGAGACTCTTATTTCCAATTAAGCACCAGAAAATATGAAGTGGTGCTGTGGTTCAAGTGGTAGAGTGCTCACCTTGAGTTGAAGAGGTCAGACACAACACTCAAGGCAACTGTCAGGATTGATGACGATGATGATGAAGATGATGAAGATGATGATGATGATGATGATGATGATAATAATAATAAACTTAAAAATTGGCACTATGGATTGCATTTCATTCTTCCAAAATTATAAGTTGAATTCCCAATCCTCAAAATATTATTTGGAGATGGAGCGTTTGGTAGCTAATTAGGGTAAGATGACATCATGGAGGTGAGGCCCGAGATGGATTTAACTTTCACAGAAAAAAGCAAAGAAAGATCCTTTCCATCTCAACTGTTCCTCCTTTCCCAGTCATGAACATACCAAGATTTCATGTAGATACACAATGAGATATAGGCCATCTACAAACCTAAAATAGATCCTTCATCAGAACCCAGTCACACTAGCATACTGGTTTGAGTTTTCAAGCTTTCAGAACTATGAGAAATAAATTTTTATTTAATTAACTCACTGTATACTATTTGGTTATGGCAGACTAAGTTGAACACACAATGAGAAAAACACTGGAATTCACCGTTTTTACAAAGAAGATACATAAATCTTTGTATGTGGCTAACAAATGTATGAAAATATGCTCAATATTACTAAGCAGTAGGGAAATGTAAGTAAAATGTCAATGACTCCTTAGGATGCCTACCATAAAAATAAATAAAAAGATACTGGATGCTGGGCACTGGTGGCTCTCGCCTATAATCCTAGCTACTCAGGAGGCTGAGGTCTGATCATGGAGCAAAGCCAGCCTGGGCAGGAAAGTCTGTAAAACTCTTATCTCCAATTAAACCACCAAAACACCAAAAGTGCCGCTATGACTAAAGTGGTAGAACACTAGCTTTTAGCTAAAGAACTGAGGGACAGCACCCAGGCCCAGAGTTCAAGCCCCACGACCAACAAAATAATGGAACCTTTGCTCGCTGCTGGTAGAAATATAAAATAGTGCAGTTGCCTTGGGAAATAGTATGAAAAGCACTCTAAAAATTAAAAGCATAACTAGCTTATTATCTAGCAATCTAATTCCTGATATACATAGAGACAGGAAGGAAGGAGGAATGGAAAGAAGTAAGGAAACAAGGAATGTAAATAGATCCTAAATAGATATTGGCACATTCAGTATAACTGCAGCATTATTATTACTATTGTCAGTTGTAAAGTAGTTGCATAGGAAAACAGACATTATATATGAGTTCCAAATTACATGACCACATAAAGGAAGAACAGTTAAGGTTCACCTGTCTTTTTCCAGGTTTATCCAATGTGAATAACACAGACAGGGTAACATTTCCACAGTCTATCATGGATCTTTGGCACAGAGTACATTGCAGATTCCATGTTCAATTCAAATCAAAGACATCAGGCTGCAACCTTGTGATTTCAGTCACAATTCTTTCTGTCTGGTCTATTCTTTCTATGTGAACTCTCTAAATGAAGGCATTTGACCACATAACCCCTCTGTGATATATAAATGCATACCACACTGGAAACCCTTCAAAAGCACAATCTTACTTGGGTCAATTTGACCAAAAGATGAAGAATAAAAAATTCTTGAACAGAGAATCAAGTGGACCAATCTCTCCATGACTCTAGTAGCATTTATTCTTCTCTCAACTCCAGTAAGGAATTGGTTCTATTTTTGACAGTTTCCATTTTTGTTCAGATTGTTCAATGTCTTTCTCTGCGTGGTTATTTCACTAAATAGACTATCTTCCATGAGATTGCAAATGACTGCAAATAAGTCAACAAATATATGTTTTCCAGGTGTTAGATAGAAAATCAATGCATCAAGAAAATATGGACTATAATATTGTATCAAAATGCTGTATGTACTTATCTACGTAATAGAAAGTGATGAGGATCACTTTTTACTTGAATTTTACCCTACTAAACATCTAGCAGAGTCCTACCTCTATCTATGTTTCTCTTATCCTTTGGATTTTTGCAACCATCTTCTAACAAGCTTCTCTTTTGCCTCGTTTCTAATTTTTTACATTGCTATCAGATTTTTTACCAAAACTATTTTTAATAGTGTTTTGATTAGTTATCTGAAGAGAGCGAGAGAAAGAGACAGCAGTGGTGATAGAGAGATACTCATCTTCCTAACAACTCCAATTTCGTCCTCCAGAAAAGTGAGAAAAATCAGGCTCTTACCATCATCCATAATGATGTTTTATTATAACTCACTCAACAGAACAGCAGAATAAGTTAAGAGTGAGTCAATTACAAGTAGCTCATCTCTAGTGATTAATTAAGCACTGAAATCATTTTGGTGTTACTCATCCATAACCAAATACAGAATTCTCTTCTTTTTATTCACCATCCAAAGAAACCCAAATTGGATCTACGGCTCAAGTGGTAGAGCAATAGCCTTGAGCAAAAATGTTTAAGGGCAGTTCCTAGACTCTGAGTTTAAATTGTAAGATTTATGTCCGCACACAAAGAAAATGTGTTCCCAAATATCTGTCCTCCCATGTTCTCTGAATGTTATATGAATGATCTAGGGATAAAAGGTGTCCAGACAGATTTTAGGCTCGTGCACATTTTGTAATAAACAATAACTTCCATTCAAAAACTGAACTGGAAGTAGTGTCATCTGTGTTACGAGGAATGGACCACACATACTGTGGAGACTTTAAGGGAGCAGTGGAGAAATCCTTGCTCTCATGTCCTGGGCTTAACTCAGGACAGTCTTTTCACATCTATTGTTCCCCAAAGCACTTGGTGATCATCTGACTCCAGTCTCAAAGTGCTGGAACTCTTATTTCTGAGAAGAGTATATAAAATTATCTTGATAAGTCATTGCTTATTATACAGACACAAGTCAACAACTTTATGTTTTTAATCACTCTGCATGCCTGAAAGTAATAATGCGCATCACTTGTGTCCAAATCTTTTGAATAATATTCAAGTATATATATCCTACTCACAACAATGAAAGGATAAGAATTCTTGGTTCAGTGAATGCTTAAGAGTAAAGAAAGATTTCCCATTACACCTAGTTACCTCTGCAATGAAGGATTTCTCTTCATAAATTACGGAGATCTGTGACAACAATTTTCCCACAGTGGGTTTCTTTTCTGTGTTAATGTTCCAATGCTTGCTGAAGGTTGACATCCAGTTGATAGACTTCCTCTAATGCTTACTTTTACGGAGATGCTGCCGTGTGTCCAAGTCTTTGGTACCTGTTGAGATATAACTTTTTGCTGAATGTGTTTCTTTATTTGTTGTATTAAGTTTCTGTCTTGTGGATTTTCTCAATTTCACTGAGGACTGACTTCAGATTAAATGTCATTGAACATTTGTTCCATTCATTAGGTTTCGTTTCTCCTATATGTCAGTTCTCTGATCAACAATGAGGTGTGCCTCCCAGATGAAAGTCTCTACACACTGGTAATGTTCATCAGGTTTCTCTCCTGTGTGTGTTCTATAAATTAACGTGAACGTGTTTTCTCCTGTGTGTTTCTGGTGCAAACAGAGGGGTGAATTTTTTTTAAAAAACCACACTTGTTGCAGTCATAGAATTTCTCTCATTTCAGTGTTCAGTGAAGAATGCTCAGCTAAGCCTTCTGGGTAAAAGACTGTAAAGTTGTTGCATTCATGAGACTTCTCTCGCGTATTGATGCTCTGATGCAAGCTGAGTTTTCTTCCAGGTGACAGACTTTCCATATTTATTACGCTCCTAAAATTTCTCACCTGTGTGAATTCCATTATGCTTACTGAGTTCTGGACTCTGGTTGAAGGATATTTCATACCTGTTACATTCACAAAATTTATCTCCAGTGTGTCTTCTCTGATGGTCAGTAAATTCTGCTTCAGGGTAAAGAATTTCCACACTTAATACATTCAGAAGCTTTCTTTTCTGTGTGTGTGTGTTTGATGGACGTTAAGGTATGCCTTCTCAGTAAAAGATTTTCCACACAGGACACATTCATAAGGTTTCTCTCCTGTGTGTCTTCTGTTTTTGTTAAGTAAGGTTTGCCTTATGGGTGAAAGATTTTCCATACTGGATACATTCATATGGTTTCTATCCTGTATGTGTTCTCTGATGTTTGTTAAGGTGTACCTTCCAAGTGAAAGAATTTCCACACATTACAATCATAAGGTTTCTGTCCAGTGTGTCATCTCTGATGGACAGTAAGTGGTGCCATCTGGGTGACAGATTTTACATATTTTTCATATTCATAAAGTTTTTCTCCTGTGTGTTCTCTGATGGAGTTTCATGTGTGCCTTCTGGATGAGAAACATTCATAAAGTTTTTCTTACGTGTGTCTTTTCTGATGATCAGTAAACGCTGCCTTCCAGGTGAAAAACGTTGCACCCTCGATACATATATAAGGTTTTTCTCCTGTGTTTTATCTCTGATGATTAGTAACAGCTTCCTTCCAGGTGAAGGACGTTACATACTCGATACATTCATAAGGTGTCTCTACAGTGTGGATTCTCTGATGGATGTGAAGGTCTGCTTTTTGGATGAAAGACTTTACATACTTGATATAATCATAAGGTCTTTCTCCTGTGTGTCTTCTCTGATGATCAGTAAGGACTGCCTTCTTGGTAAAGGACTCTCCAAACATGTTAAAATCATAGGATTTTTCCCCTGTGTGTCTTCTCTGATGGACAGTAAGTAGTGCCTTCTGGTGAAAAATTATCTACATTTGTTACATTCATAAGGTTTTTCTCCTGTATGTATTATCTGATGCAAAGTGAGGTATGACTTTAGCCAGAAAGACATGCCACATTTGTTGCATTCATAAGTTCTCTCTTCTGTATGAGTTCTCTGATACATGCTGAAAGTTGACTTCTGGGTGGGAACTGTCCAATGGTCATATTCATAAGGCTTGTCTTCTGTGGGCATTTGAGTTGGGAAAGTGAGGTCTGACTTCTGAGATATATAATATTTTTCCATCTTATATACTCATTGGAGTTCTCCTCTGCATATTTACTCTGGAATTTTATAAGGTGAATTTCCCTACTGATAGGTTTTTCACATTCATTACCTGAAAAGGATTCTCTCTTTTGAATATTTTCTGATGAGTAGTGACTGTACTTCTTATGTAAAATGTTTTTTCTTATTCAGGGCATTCTGATGTTTTCCTCTGTCCCTGAAGTATTTCTTGGGCAAAGAGAGGACACTTATCATAGTCTTCCCTATATTCATCATGGTTATAAGAAAGCTGTCCCACATAAGCCCAACTATGTCTAAAGAATATTGTCTGTGACTGAAAAAAATCTCCTTTTTTACACCACATTCAAAATATTGCTACTCATCATTTTGATCAAAATGGTCCAAATATCTCAGGGATTGTTCAACTACGGTAGACAGAGCAGGCCTATGCACCATGGATCTCATCAGGTTCAATATAGAGAAGCATGTTCTGGCACTCAATGAACTCCATAATTTTCATCCCTAATGAGTTTCTATTACTCCCAATCAGCTCTGGGTTAGGATTTGAACTCATATAAAAAGTTCTTACTAATTTGTGACAGGTACTTCAAATAGATAGTCATGTGGACTTTCCTGACAGGTCTTAATCATGTACTCCATTTCTTGGACATCTAAAATGAGACATAGAGCCAGGTGCTGGATTCTCATGCTTATAATCTTAGCTACTCAGGAGGCTGAAATATGAGGATGATAGTTCAAAACCAGCCAGGCAGGAAAGTCCTTGAGACTTTGGCAATGTTGGGATTTGAACTGAAAGCTTAGCAGGCCCAATTGGTGAAAGAGTCAAGGTCAGGACACCAGCATGTGAACTGAGGAGCTAGGCCATTACCAGGACCTGAAAATTAGCCCCAGGGATGGCCAGGATAAGCATAAATTCATACGTGATATATAGGATCTGTATTGACATATATATGTGGGCAGCATCTTGTGTTCGGTGCATTTCTTCTCCTTAATTTATGTCTAATTCATGATGGTGTTGTGAACTTTACTGAGTATGGTGACAGATATAACTGTACTGACATGGATGACGACCCGTTCCCACGGTTATAAGGTTGCCTATGCATTCATTCTCCATCCTAGCTGAGACCCAGGACTTCCACATTAGAGGAAATCAGGCGCAATGACTGGCTTCTGACATCAGGCTGAATCTTTTGTCAGGCCTGGGATTTGAACTCAGGTCTTGGTAACCCCGTTGCACTGTGGGGGAAGGGGAAGCTCATCATCCCTGAAGACTAGAATATCAGGCCTGCTCCAGGACCTGATTTGAAGTCCCAGCAGTGGATAAAAGAGCAAGCTTACATTTTTTAAACATAGGATCTCTATTTACATACAGGTGTGGTATGCATCTTGCTTTCAATTTAGTTACTTTTTAAATTTTGATTCTTATTCATGGATGTATTGTGTATTTTATTGGGTATGGTGACAGGTATAGCTGTGCTGCCGTGGATGACAACCTATTCCTATGGCTATAGAGTTGCCTATATAGCATTTTTCATCCTTGATGAGGCCCAGGACATTCACAGGACAGGAAATCATGTGGATCCATTGGTTTCTCACATCAGGATGAATCTTTTGGCTGTGCTGGGGTTTGAACTCAGAGCTTAGCAGGCAGAATTGGGGAATGAATCAAGGTGAGCACACCAGCCTGTTAGCCACTAAGTTGTTAGGCCGTTCACGGGACCTGAGCTCGTGCCCCATGAGGGTCAATATACTCATGAAATCATAATTTAAAGACAGGAACTATATTTCCATACATGGGTGGGTGGCATCTTGCGTTCACTGTATTTATTCTCTTGATTTCGTGTCTTATTCATGGATGCAATATGTATTTTACTGAGTGTGATAACAGTTATAACTATGCTGACATTGCTGGCAATCAATTTCCATGAGTATAGAGTTGCCTATATAGCATACTCCATTCTAGCTGAGACCCAGGACTTTCACAGCATAGGAAAACTGGTGCAACCATTGGCTTCTCATATCAGGATGAATCTTTTGGTAGTGAGATTTGAACTCAAGGCCTAACAGGCTCAAGTGGAGGATGAGTCATGGTGAGCACACCAGCACGTGAGCCACTAAGCATCTAGGTCTTCCCTGGAACCTGAGATCAAGACCCGGTGGGCGCTATAGTAGTGATAAATTCAGAATTTAAACAGAGGATCTCTATTTCCATACACGGATGGGTGGCATCTTGGGTTCAGTGTAGTTATTGTCTTTATTTGGTGTCTTACTCATTGATGTATTGTGTATTTTCTTGAGTATAGGATGGCAGGCATAACTGTGGTGACCTGGATGACAAGCTATTTCCATAAGTATAAAGTTGCCTATGCATTTTCCATCCTAGCTGCGACCCAGAACTTGCACAGCACAGAACAGGTGCAACGAATGGTTTCTCACATCAGGGTGAATTTTTGGAAGTGCTGTGATTCGAACTCGGGGTCTAGGAGGCTCAACTGCCCAATGGGTCCACATGAGCAAACCAGCCTGTCAGCCACTAAGGAGCAGGGCTGTTCCCAGGAGCTGAGATCAAGCCCCAGGGAGGCCACAAGAGTCCTCAATGCATCATTGAAACATGGGATGTTTATTCACATCCGTGTGTGGACTGCCTCATGCATTGAGCGTAGTTATCCTCTCTATTTTGTATGCTATTCATGGATGTATTAAGTATGTTCTTGAGTATATATGACAGGTGTAACTCGGCTGACATGGATGACAACCTTTTCCCATGGCCACAGGGTGGCTCATGCGTTCTCCATCCTAGCTGAAACCCAGGACTCACGCAGAAAAACAGGTGAAACGTCTGGCTTCTGACAGGATGAATATTTTGGCACTGCTAGGATCTGAACTCAGCACCTAGCAGGCGCAATAGGCGAATGGGTCCACATAAGCACACCAGCCTGTGAGCCACTAAGGAGCTAAGCCATTCCCAGGACCTGAGATCGAGTCCCAGGGGTAAGGCAGGGGGAGCACAATAGTCATCCATTCATAAGCTGAAAGTAATAAGCAAATAAGTACATATCTGCATAGTGTAGGAGAGATGGAGACCTGTGATTGAATCCAATCTACCCTGTGACTATCGATTCTTGGATCTTCCTCAATGCCTCCATTTAATGACTGTGATGATTATGGTCATGCTTCATCAACTCTTCACTAAAATTAATCGATAACCCATGAGTCTTGACTATCATTTCCTACTCGAATTCTCAGGAACTACTAATTCAAAGAAGAGATTGATCGTATTTCATGGCTCTTCTTAGGTCCGGAATTGAGTATCTCAGGAACTCCTGCCATTCCCTCAATGTAGGATGGCTGACCAGGATTCGACCTCGGGGCCTTCATTGCCCAGTCATACTGTGGCTCCCCCGACAGCCAGCAAGCCTTCAGCCACACCAGGTCACCTTCAATCTGCAGTCCACCATGTTCAGTCTTACCATGGACAACATTCAAATGAAAATAAACCTAAAAGCGCCAGTTGGAATTTCCCGCACTTTTTTCCCCTCCGGCTGTTTTCTTTTTCCTACAATCCCTGGGGTCCTAAGATCTGAGGATGGGATGTGGGTCCAGAGGCTGCAGCCTAGGATGATCGGACCTGAGGCAGAGTTGCCACAACTTGAGTTCAAGCCCCAGGTCTGGCAAAAATATTAAAAAATTGAAAAATCATGAATGAAGCACCGTAGCTCAGAATTTGCGCCATTTTACTGCCAGAGCTGGGGTGTGAAATCAGGTCTAGGTAACTCTTTTGCACTGTGGGGGAAGGAGAAGCTCACTATCGTTGAAGACTACAAGGTCAAGCCTGGTCCCAAGGCCTGAATTGAAGCCCCAGCTCAGGCAAAAATCATATGCCCACCTATGTTACACATAGGATCTCTATTTACATACATGTGTGGAATGCATCATGTTTTCAGTGTAGTTGTTCTTTTTATTGTGTGTCTTAGTCAGGGATGCATTTTGTATTTTATTGCATATGATGACAGATATAACTGTTTTGACTTGGATGGCAACCTAGGCCCATTTCTATAGAGTTTCTTACTCCTTCTCCATCCTAGCTGAGACTCAGGACATTCTCTGGACAGGAAAACAGGTGGATCAATGGGCTTCTCACATCAGGATTCATGTTTTGGCAGTGCTGGGATTTGAACTGAGAGCCTAGCACGCCCAAAAGAGTCAAGGTGAGGACACCGGCCTGTGAGCAACTAAGGAGCTAAGTCATTCTCAGGACCTGAGGTTGTGCCCCAGTGAGGGCCAGGATAGGAATAAATTCATAATTGAAACATAGGATATTTATTCACATATATGTGGGGATAGCATCTTGCATTCAATGCACTCCTCCTTATTTTGTGTCTAATACATGGAGGTATTGTGTATTTTACTGAGTATGGTGACAGGTATAACTCTGCTGACATGGATGATGACTTGTTCCCATTGTTATAAAGTTGCCTATGCATTCATTCTCCATCCTGGCTGAGACCAAGGACTTCCATAGGAGAAGAAAACAGTTGTAAAGACTGGGTTCTAACATCAGGATGAATCTTTTGTCAGGCCTGGGATTTGAACTCAGATCTGGGTAACCCTGTTGCACTTTGGGGGAAGGAAAAGCTCGTCATCCCTGAAGACTAGAATGTCAGGACTGCTCCAGGGCCTGATTTGAAGTCCCAGCAGTGGACAAAATAACAAGCTTACCTTTTTTCAACATTGGGTCTCTATTTACATACAGGTGTGGTATGCATCTTGCTTTCAATGTAGTTATTTTTTAATTTTGATTCTTATTCATGGATGTATTGTGTATTTTATTTTATATGGTGGCAGGTATATCTGTGTTGCCTTGGATGACAACCTATTCCCATGGCTATAGAGTTGCCTATCTAGTATTCTCCATCCTCGATGAGGCCCAGGACTTTCACAAGACAGGAAAACAGCTGTATGAATTGGTTTCTCACATCAGGATGAAACTTTTGGCATTGCTGGGAGTTGAACTCTGGGCCTAACAGGCCCAACTTTCTAATGGGTCCATATAAGCACAACAGCTTTTGAGCTACTAAGGATCTAGGCCCTACCCAGGACCTGAGATTGAGCTCCAGGGTGGGGTTTGTGCACCATATTCATCCATTCATAAGCTGAAGCTAGTATGCTAATAAATACCTATTTGTATAGAGAAGATGTGTCAAGCTGTGTTGGAATCCTATCTACCATGTGACTACCAATTCTTGGATCTTTCCCAATGCCTCAATTTCCTGAATGTACTTATTATTGTCACATTTCGTGAAGTCTTAATTAAAAATAATTGTTGTGCCAGAGGTCTTGCCTATCATTTCCTATGTGAATCATGCATGAACTTCTCATCTCTTCCCTAGGCCTGAATGCAAGCACCAGCCCGAAAAATGTAACATTATAGACATTTTAAATATGTGATTTATATTTACATCTATTTATTCAGTCTGTATTGTGTTTATTGGAGTGATTCATTATATATTCTTATTGATTGATTGAATTAACATTTATTTTATGGACTGTGAGTGTACCTATATCATTTATTACATTTATTCCAATCTATTCTGTAGTATGTAGCTTTGCACACATATTATGTACATCATACCTGACACCCAGCACTAGCACAGAAATGGAAAACACGTGTCTCATTTGGAATCTTACTCCAAGATGAAATTTTTGGCAATGCTGGTACCTGAACTGAGGGCCTAGAAGTCCCAATTCATGAATGGGTGAGTGTCAGCATGGCAGCCTTTAGCCCATTCAGCTGCCAAGTGGATCCCAGGACCTAGGATGGAGCCACAGGTTTGGCCAAAATAGCAGTACCTTTCTATCTGGTGTATATACCATATATATATATATATATATATATATATATATATCTGGTATACAGATAAATATAAAAATATATTTAGATATTTTGTTACTGCCAGTGATGTCTATGTGGAATTAAATGATATATACTACGTTCATACAGATTCTCAGGTCTTTAGTGAGGATTCCATTTAATGAATAGTATTCTTTTAATGCATAATAAACTATGAATTAAAATCAATCTGTGTTCTGTGATTATTGGGTCTAAATTTATACTGGACTGATTGATGAACTACTCATCCAACCATTATATTGATCAAATTTCTCTCACGTTCCTATGTACAAACAATAGTTTCTTAGGCTCTCCAGCTCTTTGTATGTAGCATGACTGGGATTCAAACTCAGAGCCTAGGTGTCCAGGTTGGCCTATGGTTTCGCTGACAGCTTGTCAGCCTTCACCAATGCCAGGTGACCTACAGGTTGTATCAGTGTTATTTGGACCCGGGATGGTCACCATGCAAGGAAGGAAAACCAAGAAACTACCATCCGTAGGTGGTTCCTGGCTTTTTTTTTTTAGTGCTGTTTTCATTTTGTTTTCTTGTCAGCCCCCGAGGCCTAGTATCCCAGGATGGGCTGTGGGTCCAGAGGCTGCACCATCCCAGCCTAGGTTGATGTTAGCTGAGGCAGAGTTGCCACGATATGAGTTCAAGCCCAGTGCTGGGCAAACAACAACAACAACAACAACCAAATTAAAAATAAATAAATAAATAAATAATTTTAAAAGTATTAAAAATACCCTGGCACTGTCTATGGTCCACGCCTGTAATCTTAGCTACTCAGGACGCTGAGATGTGAACATCACAGTTCAAAGCCAGCCAGGGCAGGAAAGACTGTGAGACACTTATCTCCAATAAACCACTAGAAAACCAGAAGTGGTGCTATGGATCAAGCATTATAGCACTCGCCTTGAGCTGAAGAGCACAAGGACAGCTCCCAAGGCCAGAGTTCAATTCCCATGTATATATGTACATATATATATATATATACATATATACATATATATGTATATATATGCATATATACATATATATGTATATATATGTACATATATGTACTTACATACATACATACATACATACATACATACATATATGCATACATACAATACTGATGAAGCTCCCTGGCTTGGAATTCATGCCCTATTTTTCTGGCAGGCCTGGCAATCAAACTCAGAGTTTGGGTAACTCTAATTCACTGGGGAGATGGGGAAACTCACCCTCTTGGAAGACAAGCAATTCAGGCCTGTTCCCTAGGCCTGAATTCAATCCCCAGCCCTGTTAATGTAATATTCATTCACATTTGAAATAATGATTAATATCTACATACTTATGTTTATTGCAATTTGCTTTGAGTGTATTTATTTTATTTTTTGTATTATTTATTCATTATTTTTATTGGCTATTATTACACTTATAACATGTATTAAATTGATTACATCTTATGAGAAACATACAGACTTGCATATGTATTATATATCTTAATTCAGACCCAGGACATTTATTGAAATACTATAGTAGATCATCCCATGCTTAGAAAAACAGAAAGAATCCATCAACCAAATTAATTTATCCCTAGGCACCCCAGTGGCTCACATCTGTAATCCCAGCTACTCAGGAGGTGAGAACTGGAAGATGAAGTTTCAAAGCCAATCCAAGAAGCAAAGCCTGAGAGATATCATCTCCAATTAACTGGCAAAAAGCCAGTCTACAGGTATGGCTGAAGTGGTAGAAAATCATCTACGAACAACCAAGCCAAGAAAGAGCAAGCTGAGTTCAAGTGCGTGGAGAGGGGTGTAGGGGGATAAAGGGGAGGGAAATCCTCCAAAAAACAGAGAACAAATGAACAGTACACAAATCCCACCTAATTTATGGTACCAACAAACTGAAAATACAATCAGCTTATGCATTTGTATAATTTTACATGAGCCCATATATTCTTAGGTACACTTCAAAGCTATGTGTTTAATAATATGTATATATAAATTAATGATGTATATATATAAATAAACTAAGAAACCAGCCAATGAAAAAATACTTCTGAATTAGTGTCTTAACCATGGCATTATAAATTATTTGTACAAAAAGTATGTTTGAAGTTTCTTTCTTTAGAATCAATCGTAAAATGTTTGTTCATGTACCATACATCATTGACTCACACCTATAATCCTAGTTACTCAGGAGGCTGAGAGCTGAGGATGGCAGTTCAAGGCAAGCTCCGGGAGACTCTTACCTCCAATAAACCAGTAGAAAACCAGAAGTGGCGATGTGGCTCAAGCTTTACAGTGCTCGCAAAAAGCTGAAGAGCACAGGGATAATGCCCATCCCAGAGTTCAAGCCCCACCACCGACAAAATAAAAAAAGGAAAGAAGTTTGTTCATACAATATTCTAACATTCTGATTCTTAGGAAACTTTTCTTCCAGGGTCTTATGCTCTTTAGGCAACTATTCCACTACTGAGCTACATCTTAGTACCAACGTTTTTGTTTTTCATTTTAGCTTCCAGTTTATTACCAAAATGCTTACAAGTACCTAATGTCCTCACAGAAGTTAGTGTTTATTCAGAAACTCAACCTTTGGTGGTATGTGGACTCCCCTAGTCTATTTCGTGGTAGGCACTGAGGAAAACTCACAGGACACAATTGCAGACATTTTTTAATTATAAAAATAACTCTAAATAGAAATAACATCAACTTCTGGTCACGGGTGGCTTATGCCTATAATCCAAGCTACTCAGGGGGCTGAGATTTGAGGAAGGCAACTCAAGGCCAGCCAGGGAGGAAAGTCTGTGAGACTCTTATCTCCAATAAACCTCTAGAAAACTGGAAGTGGTACTGTGGCTCAAGTGCTTGAGCATTTGCCTTGAGCACAGGGATAGCACTCAAGCCCAGAGTTCAAGCCTCACAACCAACAAATTTTAAAAAAAAGAAAAAATAAGAAATAACATCAACTGTCCCAAACTTCTAGGGAGAAATGATATCCTCATTTTCATTCTCACTCTTCATGGCAGATGGTCAAAAACACCAATGTGCTATGCTGAAATGAAAAACTCTCATGTTATAAAATCAAAATGGTTCAAATAAAGTCAAAATGAACTTTAAAAAAATACTAAAAATGCTAATGAAACTCCTTGGCTTGGAATGTGTGATTTTTTATCTGCAAGGCCTGGGATTTGAACTTAGGGACTGAGTAACTATGTTGCACTGTGGGGGAAGGGGAAGCTCACTATGCTTGAAGACCAGAAATTCAGGACTGATTGCTAGGCCTGAATTCATGCCCCAGTCATACTCCTTATATATATTTTAAAGATAGCATTGAATTTCCATATACATGTTCAGTCTATATGTTTGGTGTGGTTATTCATTGTATTTGTTGTTTTATTCATTTATTTACCGTTTATTTTACCAACTGTGAGGACACCTAAACATATATGACATTATTTACATACTATCAAATTGCATCTAGATTTGTAGACTTGTTCTCCATCATGCCTGATACCCAGCACTCTCCCAGAAACGGAAAACAGGTGTCACACTTGGCTTCTTACTCGAGGATGAAATTCTTGGCAGGCACTGAGATCAAGCCCTAGAGGTGGCCAAAATAGCCATACATGGATAGGCAGGTGGTAGTATGCCAATAAATGCGTATCATTAGACAGTGCCAGAGCCGTGTATCTAGTATTCAATGATATCTACTATGTTCCTACGAAGTCTTAGGCATTTAGACAGCCTAGATATTATGGAGAAAGAACATACAACAATCAAAGAAAAGTCCAAGAAATATGATAGATCTATTCAACATTTGGAAGACACCATCATAAAGCCTAATCTGAGGATAATGGGTGTAGAGGAGCACCTAGAAACAGAAGTTAATGGTCTAGGAAATTTGTTTAACAGGATCCTAGCAGAAAACATGCAAACAGATAGGCCTATTCAGATACAAGAAGCTTTTAGAACTCCAAATAGACCGGACCAGAACAGGACAACCCAGCATCACATTATAATCTTCACAGGATCAATTCAGACCAGGGAAAAGAACCTTAAAGCTGTCAAGGAGAAAAGATCAATCACCTATAAAGGGAAACCAGTTAGAATCACCTCAGATTTCTCAGCAGTGACAATCAAAGCAAGAAGAGCCTGGAATGATGTATACCGTGCCGTAAGACAAACAAAAATTAACTAAGAAAACTGTACTCAGCTAAACTTTCCTTCATAAACGAAGGTCAAAAAAAAATCTTCCATAACAAAGAAAAAATGAAACAATATATCTCTACCAAACCAGCCCTATGAAAGATTCTTAAAGATGTCCTACACATAGAAAACCAACAAGACCACAATAAAGGCCAAGAAACTGGAGCCAAACTGAGAATCCAAGAACCATAGAAAGAACCCAGTTGCCACAGCCCCCAAGAAGGTGGATAAAATGGCAGAAACTCCCAAATACTTCTCAGTTCTATCTCTCAACATTAATGGACTTAACTCTCCAATTAAGAGACATAGACTGTCTAGTTTGATTAAAAAGCAAGAAACTTCTATCTGCTGCCTTCAGGAGTCACATCTTGTCCATAAAACCAAACACATTTTCAGTGTTAAAGGCTGGAAAAAAATCTACCAAGCAAACAGCCCCCATAAACAGGTATGAGTTGCAATCCTAATATCAGATAAAATAGAATTCAATTTAAAATAAGTGAGAAGAGTTAAAGAAGGTTGCTACATACGAATTAATGTATCTCTCCTTCAGGAGGATATTACAATTCTAAATATCTACTAACCAAACGAAGCACCCAAATTTATCCAAGAAACCCAACTTTCCCTCAAATTCCACATAGATCCAAAGACATTGATTGTTTGGGACTTTAACACACCACTATCCCCACCAGATAGATAAACTTGGCAAAAACTCAACAAAGAACCTGAATATCTAAACAACTGCATAGATCAACTAGATTTAACAGACATCTACCGAATATTTCACCCAGCAGCATCAGAATACACGTTTTTCTCAGCAGCATATGGAACAATTTCCAAAATAGACCACATTTTAGGCCACAAAGAAAATTTTCCAAATTCAGAAACATTGAAGTTATACCTTGCATTCTCTCAGACGACAAGGGATTAAAAGTAGGACTCCACACCAAAAGCCACTAAAGAAAGTCCTGTAACACATGGAGGCTGAACAACACACTGCTGAATCACGAGTGCATCATGGAAGATATTAGAAATGAAATTCAAATATTCATGATATTCAACAAAAATGAGCACACAACTTACCAGCTCCTCTGGGACACAGCAAAGGTAGTACTCAGAGGCAAGTTTATAGTTCTGAGTTGCTACATCAATATATTGGAGAGATCTGAAACCAAAAATTTAATGAGACATCTGAGCCTCCTTGAAAAAGAGCAGCAGGATAAACCCCAACCCAATAGACAGAAAGAAATATTTAAAATTATATCAGAATTAAATGAATTAGAATTCAAAAAAGTCAAATAAAGAATCAACAAAACAAAGATTTGGTTCTTCGAAAAAATTAACAAAATTGACAGACCCTTAGCAAATCTTATGGGAAAAAGAAAACAACATACCCAAATAAATGAACTCAATGATGAGAATAGAAACATCACCAGAGAAACAACCAACATTCAGAACATTATAAGGAAATACTTCTCAAAACTTTTTGCTAATAAGATTGAGAACTTGGCAGAAATGGACCTTTTCCTAGAAAATACTGACATGCCAAAACTAAACCAAGATGAGTTAAATCAACTTAAAAGGCCCATATCAAGCACTGAAATATAGACAGTAATAAGAGGTCTCTCATCTAAGAAAAGCCCAGGTTCAGATGGATTCACAGCGGAATTATACAAGGTCTTCAAAGCAGAGCTCACATTAATACCCTTCCAACTCTTCAATGAAATTGAAAGAAAAAATTCACTACGGAACTCATTCTATGAAGCCATCATAACCCTCATCACAAAACCAGGCAGGGTGTTATCAAAGAAAGAGAACCATAGACCAATTTCTTGGATGAACATTCAGGAAAAACTTCTCAACAAAATTTTGGCCAATCGACTTCAACAATTCATCAAAAAAATCATACACCAAGATCAAACAGGATTCATTTCAGGGATGCAAACCTGGTTCAATATACGCAAATCAATTAGTATAATTCATCACATCAAAAGGAGCAGAGATAAGAACCACATGGTTATATCAATAGATGCAGAAAAAGCATTTGACAAGATCCAACACCCCTTTATTATGAAGGTTCCAGAAAAATTAGGAATCCATGGAACATTCCTCAATACAATAAAGGTTATATATGACAAACTTACAGTCAGCATTACAGTTAATGGTGAAAAACTAAAGCTATTTCCTCTTAATTCAGGAATGAGTCAAGGACATACACTCTCTCCACTTTGCTTCAATCTGATATTAGAATGCCTAACTACAAATAAGACTAGATGCAAACGTAAAGGGGATCCAAATAGGGAAAGAAGAAGTAAAACTCTCCCTTTTTGCAAATGAAATGATCTTGTGTTTAAAGAATCCCACAGACCCCACTCCCAAATTACTCAAGCTGATTCAAAACTTTGGCAAAGTAGCAGGGTATAAAATTAACCCTCTACAATCAATGGCTTTTCTGTATGCCAACAATGAAAAAAGTGAGGCTGAAATTAGGAAAGTAAGTCCATTCTTAATAGCCCCACAAAAATAAAATACCTAGGAATTAACTTAACCAAAGAAGTGAAGGACATCCATGAAGAAAACTTTGAATACATGAAAAAGGAAATCAAAACAGAACTTAGAAAGTGGCAAAAACTCACATGCTCCTGGATTTGAAAGATCAAGATCGGGAAAATGGCCATACTTCTGAAGGCTATCTCCAAATTCAATGCAATACCTATCAATATTCCAACCTCATTCTTCAAGGAATTAGAAGAGGCGATCCAAAAATACATATGGTACAGTAAAAGACCCCGAATAGCAAAAACAATCCTCAACAGACAGAATCGGGCTGGAGGAATATCAATACCAAATTTCAAACTCTACTACAAAGCCATAGTAATCAAAACGGCATTGTACCTGCATAAGAACAGACCTCAGGACCAATGGAACATAACTGAAAACCCAGAAATGAACACACAGCCCTATAGCCAACTAATCTTCGATAACGGAGCTCAAAAAATAGAATGGAAGAAAACAGCCTCTTCAGTAAATGGTGCTGGCAAAACTGGTTAACTACTTGTAGACAATGAAAGCTAGATTCTTATATATCATTCTACACCAGAATCAACTCCAAATGGATCAAAGACCTCAGAGTCAAAGCAGACAATCTGAAAACATTACAGTATGGAATAGGAGAAACCCTAGGTCACATTGGCACAGGGTGAAATTTTTTTAATAGAGACACAGAAACACAACAAGTCAAAGAAAGGTTGAACAAATGGGATTGCACAAAATTGCAGAGCTTCTGCATGGCCAAGCACATAGCTAGCAAGATCAATTGAAAGCCCACAGATTGGGATAAGTTCTTCACTAGCCATACAACCGACAAGGGTCTCATATCTAAAATATACCTGGAGCTAAAAAAATTAAATCCTCCAATAACAAATCTCCAAAGAAACAACTGCCCAGTAAATAAGTGGGCTAAAGACTTACAGAGAAACTTCTCTGAAGAGGAAAGAAGGATTGCCTATAGACACATGAAGAAATGCTCAACCTCTCTAGTCATAAAAGAAATGCAAACCAAACCATAGAGATACAACCTCACCCCAGTTAGAATGGCAATAATCAAGAACTCTAATAACAACAGATGCTTGAGGAGATGCAGAGAAAAGTGAACATTACTACATTGTTGGTGGGAGTGTAAACTTGTTCAACCACTTTGGAAAGCAATATGGAGGTTCCTCAAAATACTCCACAGAGAGCTCCCCTATTTCCCAGCAATCCCACTTTTGGGCATTTATCTAAATGATCACAAACAAGACCACACTAAAGCTGCCAGCACGACTATGTTTATTATTGCAGCATTATTTACCATAAGTAAGATATGGAACGAACCCTGATAGCTCTTAGTAGATGAATGGATCAAGAAAATGTGGCATATATACACAATGGAATTCTATGCCTCCATCAAAAATAATGACATTGCTCCATTTGTTAGGAAATGAAAAGGCTTGGAAAAAATTATGTTAAGTGTACTTGTTAGATTGGTAGTTAAACAAAGGATATTATTGTTAATATTAATTTTAATGCAATTTCAGGGAACTCTCCTGTCTCTGACCTCCTAACACTTGTATTTTGGGATTTGTCCCTGTAAATCTAGGATTTAGCAGGACTCAAAATAAACCAAGATCTTGCCCATGTAGTTGTAACTCCTTTGTGTGTTATTCTCACAATTAAAAAAAAAGCCAAGAGTATTTGAATTCTACTATTAAGGTTTAATGATAGATTTCTACTGATCTTTCTCTTAAGTGTGTTGGAGAAACCAAAGCTGAAGTTCACTTGGACTTTTGTTGTGGATGTAAATGTCTTAACTACCATCTCTGGTAGTTAGTACCATTAAATTTCAATTAGCCATCACAGGCTGAAGCCTGTAATCCTAGCTCCTCAGGAGGCTGAGATCTAAGGATCTTTATTAAAAGCCAGCTCGGATAGGAAAATCCACGGGACTCATACTCCAATTGACTCCCAAAAAGACTAGAGGTGGAGATGTGTCTCAAGTAGTAGAGTGCTAACCTTGAGGCACAAAGCCCAGGTTCTGAGTTCAAGCCTAGATACTGACCATCAATTAACAATTTCAGAGGTTCCACTGTGAGTGCTATATTCTTTTTGAGACTGAAGTATTTTTTTCGCATAGTCTTTCAAACCTCAGCATCTCTAATGGAGAATCATTGTAGATCCTTTTCCACTTGAATAATTGTTATTCTCCAGGAGTAGAGTGGCCAAGAGGCTTGCAGATCAAGAGCTCGAATATTAAATTGGCTAAAAAGAGATCAAATTAAAATTTATTCTTTTGTTGCAAATACCACATTTTTGGTATGTGTTTGCTAGCCCTGGCACTTGAACTGAAGGCCTGGGTGCTGTTCCTGAGCTTTTGTGTCCAAAACTATTGCTCTACCACTTGAACCACAACTCTACTTAGGGCTTATTGGTGGTTAATTGGAGATAAAAGTCTCACAGACATTCTGGACCAGGGTGGCTTCAAACTAGAATGCTGAGTAGCCAGGATTACAGGTATATACCACCTGCATCTGGCTCAAATACCACCTCATGAGCTGCTGTTGTGCAGGCCCAATATTTGATCTGAAGAGAAACTAGGAATTACAAAAGTTAAAACCCAAAATCTAGTAACCTCTAAAAGGCCTGTGTAACTCCTTGATCCTCATACCTGATACTGTGACTTAGTGGGAATGGCAAAGGGCAGATTTCTAGCTATTGCAGACTTCTCCCTTAGTGAACCATAAGTTACCACCTTCAGTCCTGGTTCCAGCACAGACTTGGCTCAGGTCTGTGAACCTGAGTGTAGACGTTTGAATCTCCATAGTGTGAATGGAAATTTGGCCTCCTACTAAGATAGCAGTTTGAGGGACTTAGATAGCTGTGGGCAAGTCTCTTTTTAATAGGCTGTTCTTTGTGCACATTTGGTTTAGATGCAGGGATACATAACTAACTAGTCGCAGTGGTCACCCCAGGGTAGAGCAAGAAAGACAGAGTAGAGGGACAGTGATCAAGCTCATGCCATCTGCCATTTTATGCTGCTTTAATTGATATGTTCTTCATGTATTTTAGTAATTCAAGAATAAAAATTAGCATTACATATAGATTTTTAATTGCCTCTTTCTTTCTGACAAAAATTAAAAGTAAAAATGAATTTAAATAGAAAGGCAATATGGTAAGAGCAGGGAAAAGGAATGGAAAAATGATCATGGGCAGCTCCTGAAGTCCAATCTGGAGGTTTTATTTACCAACATCGGGGAATAAAATGAAACTATGTAACAAGACAGGCCTGCCTGCTTTTTCTCAGCAACAAGGCAGCCTTGTCTGCTTTCCTTAGCAACACAGCCCTGCCTGTGTTCCCTCATTTATGCCAGAATCAAAGGGGTAAATAGACCATGACTAAGGGACGAAATTAGAGCTGTCTTTGAAAGATCAAAAAGAACAATCCATGGATATGTCTAGAAACGTATAAAGCATCCGAAGCCTTAAACACTTAGGCCTTTCAGAAAGAAAGCCAAGATGTGCTCTGAGGTCTGTAGATTCCCTTACTCAGAGAACACACAGACCTCCCAATGACAGAATCATCCCTGCCAACAATAAAACTTCCTAGTGAGGCTCAGGTAATAAAAGACACATTAAACTTTTCTCGCTGCCTGAAACCAGCACACACTCAGAGGGCACCAGGACAATACGGGGGGGAGGGCTCAGCCATATTGCAAACAATGGATGATGCTCAGAGGCCCACACCTAATCTCATGATGATGTACTCAGACCTCCTAACAGCTTCCAGGGTGTCTGCAGCCCTTCAAAAAGATCAATCTGTAATGCCCAGCTCTAAAGCCTACCCTGTGTTTAGGGGCCCCCTGAGCTCTGCTTCTGCTCCTGAACCTGCCCATGTATTCTATAAAGAGCCAGAGAAACCCTTGGCATTTGTTGTGCCCCAGAAGTCAGGCCACAGTGAGGCTTCTGCAGCCCCCACCCTTGCTCCATGCATAGCCCCCAACAAGGGAACACCCCCAGGCTCCACCGCAGACCTCTGATGTGTAATAAAATAGGCTGTGCTTGTGCTGGCACAGTCACCAGTCAGCAGTCCAGGCAAAGGGGCATCTGCTAAGGCCACCCCAAGTAGCTGTGGATCTCTGACATCAAGACAGAGGCAGGCAGGTGCACCCATGCAGGCTGCCTTTGAGAAGCTCCTCTTCCAAGTGCTGGCCTGCCTGGTGGCCTTTGAAGCAGAATATGACACTGCAAAATTTCACAGTACACTAGAAGAACCCAACAAGCAATGGCGCTGTGCTCAGTGACCTACCCAAGGTAGGAAATGAGAGAGAGAGAGAAAGAGAGAGAGAGAGAGAGAGAGAGAGAGAGAGAGAGAGAGAGAGAGAGAGAGAGAGAGAGAGAGGCTATCTGTGCTTAATACCTATTTCAATATCCTTGGCGAGTAATGCATATTTTTATCTAGAAATAAAGAGGAAAACTTCAAACTCTAACTCTGATGGAGTAGCTAGGATCAATCTATACTTCCTACCATAAACAATCACAAAAGTGGAAGCTATGTGAAACTATATATGTATATAAATGTATATATAATATAAATATGTAGGCATATATATGTATATTCACATATACAATGTGAATATATAAGGTATAATATATATATATATATATATATATATATATATATATATATATATATATATATATATATACAGAGGGAAAAATAGAAATACATAGTATTTGAAGGAATAAAAACCAATACCTTCCCAATTGTGATTGAAAGCATGAACCCTTCCATGCAGGAATCTATCAGCTCAAAAAAGTCAATTAACTTAATTACACAGGTCCACATTAAGACACATTCTAATTAAACAAAAAAAGAAAACCTCCCAAAGCATAAAGATACAACTCATTACACGCAAGTAATCTTCAATGATATTAAGACAAATTTCTCATCAGAAACTAGATTCACTATTAGACAGCAAGGGCAACAAATTTAAAGTGTTAAAAGGACAGATCTAAAACCCACATTTCTAACAAATATACTTCTTCCAGGAGGGATTTTTTTGGGGGGTCCAATCGTGGGGCCTGAACTCTGGGCCTGGGTGCTGCCCCTCAGGTCTTCAGCTCAAGGCTAGCGCTCTACCACTTGAGCCACAGCACCACTTCCGGATTTTTTTCTTTTTGCTTATGTGGTACTGCGGAATCGAACCCAGGGCCTCAGGCATGCAAGGCAAGCGCTCTACCACTGAGCCACCTTCCCAGCCACCAAATATACTTCCTCCAAATGTAGAGATGAGCTAAGAACCTACCGATGGCTCAGTCCTATAATCCTAACTACTCAGGAAGGTGAATTGTGAGGGTGGTGGCTCAAAGCCACCCTGGAACTGGTCCCCTCAGGAGGAAGTTGTAGGACACAGCTGTTCTTGAGAAGGACTAAGGCCTTTATGCAGTGCTATTGCTGAAAAAAGACATTGGATAAGGTGGCCATCAAGAATGGAGGCTATTAGCTAGTGTCTCCAGAGAAGCAATTTATAAGATTCAGTAGTCCTCTAGAAAATCAGAGGGTTTTGACCACTGTCCTAGTGGTTTCAGAAATGCCACGAGAATGACCAGAGCAACCTCAAGCCACATGGATTCCTTAGCAAGTCTTTGAGTCCTAAGAGCTAGAGTGTCAATGTTGGCAGGCTGTGATTGGTCCGCTATTTCTCTGACCTCACTGGCCCAGACTCTGATTGGTCCATTTCTTCTATAACATCACTATGCCTGGTTGTGATTGCTCCATTGTGTGAGGTCATGAAGGATGTATAGGAAGCCACTGTGCTCCAACCTATGTCAGTTAACAGAGCTTGGAGCTCTTGGTTGATGACCCGCTGGACTGAATCAAAATTAAATGATTTTTTCGGTAGTGGGGACTGGCTGTTATTTGGATTTTGGTATTTCTTTTTACTCTTTCTGGGTTTTCCTTTATTTAATTTAATTTATTTAGATAGACTTGCTACCTGCCATTGTAGCAGAAGGATGGAAGTACAGAAAGAATCGATCTCAAGCTCCTTGAAGGAAGAGATCATTAAACAATACCAGAAGAAAGAGCTCTTCGACACCGGTACCTATAGAAAAGTGAAGCTGGCCCATTCCCTCCTCACAGACAAGGATGTGGCATTTAAAACACTCTGGAAGTGAGAGTCCTCATCATTGGACAAAGAATGAGGTGGACATTTTTAAGAAGGTATGGCACAAACACATCATCAGGTTGTACTAGGTAATAGAGAAGGAAGAGTATGTGTATCTCATCATGGAACTGGCCACTAGGGGATACCTCCTGGGGTGGATCTGAAAATTCTGCCACCTGTATGAGGATGAAGCCAGGAGGCTTGTCACACATGTTGTAAGTGCTGTTCACTACTTACACCAAACAAAATCATACACGAAGACCTCAAGTCCAACAATATCCTTTTGGACACCAAAGACAGTATCAAGGTCAGTGGCTCACCCTGGGGCAGTTGCTAATGAATGTATGTGGTACAGTGCTATTCCATTCCCCTGAAATGTTCTTGGAAGAAATGATGGCCTGGTGCAGGTGTCTCACACCTGTAATCCTAGCTATTCAGGAGACCGAGATCTGAGGATAATGGTTCAAAGCCAGCCCGTATGGCTCTACCCTCTGAGCAGACTCAAACTTATATCAAAGACTAATTTTGGTAGGAAATGGCAGAGGATAGAAGTGGCTAGCAAAATAGCTACCATTCTTCTCAGAACAAGCTGCTAAATGTGGGCCCAGATGAATAGGTTTATAAAATGTGAGGTGTGCATAAATTATGACTCATCCAAAAAAGGCTGCAATTAATATATGTCTGTCATGGATGGACACAAAATAATCTATTTATGTGAAATATATTGACTAAATTTCATAAGGGAAAAAAGGAAGATTAAAATTTCTGGGGCTGGGGGACGGTGGCTCACACCTGTAATCCTAACTACTCAGAAGGCTGAGATCTGAGGATCACAGTTGAAAGCCAGCCCAGGCAGGAAAGTATGTGAGACTATTATCTCCAATAAAACACTAGAAAACCAGAAATGGCGCTGTAGTTCAAGCGGTAGAGAACTCGCCTTGAGCTGAAGAGCACAGAGACAATGCCCAACCCAGAGGTCAAGCCCCATGACCGACCAAAAACAAAACAAAACAAAACAAAATTTTCTGGTGCATTTCATTGTGTGGATTCCATCAGTATTGAAAGGAAAGTTCACAAGCAGAGGTAATGGTAAAAAAAAAAAGTAGTGTGGATATAATTAATGTCACTGAATTCTATACCTAGCAAGCATGAGGCCCTGTGTTCAAACCCCTGAACTTCCAAAAAAATGCTAAATCTTCCTTCTGTTACCTACCTTAAGTGGTAGGTGCTCTTCTACTGTTATGATTGTATTGCTCAGAGCTTCTCTGGTGGATGTTTATTCATGCTTTTACACATAATCCATTATTTGAATATTGATTCTAAGTTTTAAAGTGTAATTTGTATATTAAAATAAGGGCAAAGCCTGTATTTCTAATTCAAGAGGCTAAAGCAGGAAGGTGCCTATTCAGTCAAGGCTGCATAGAGAGGTTCTTCCTAAATCCCCATGCTACTGCTGAAACCGGAGGGACAATTGATTGTAAGCAATTACAAGTGAGAGATAAGGTTCTGATCATATTACGTTTTGGTCATGTCAGTTTGGATTTAATATTTACATAAATATTAAAAGTTTTCCTTTTCCCCTTACTCTCAGTATGTCATTTTGAAACTTTGTAGTATGTTTTTTTTTGCTGCACTTAAAAAAAAGTTTTCCTTTGTATCATATTAAACATGATTTTTTCTGTATTACAATTTATTATTTATTTTTGAAATTTTTATGTTTTTTTTCTCTAACTAGGGACTGACCACTGTCTCAGAGATTTTGTTCAGTTCTGCCAATTGAGCCACAGCTCAACTTCCAGCTTCTTTCTTTTTGAAGAGTCTCTTGAGAATCCCAGCACTACTAAGGAAGCTGAAATCTGAGGATCTTGGTTTGAAGCCAGTATGAACAGCAAAGTCTGAGGGTTTTTTTAATTATTATTATTTTGCCATTGGTTATGGGCCTGAAAACTAGGCTTTGGCGCTGTCCATCAGCATTCCAGCTTAAGGTTAGTGCTCTATCAACTGAGCTGCAGCAACATTGTTGGCTTTTCTTGCTTATGTGGTTATGAGGAATCAAACCCAGGTCCACATACATGCAAGGCTAGCATCCTACCACTGAGCCAACTTCCCAGATGAAGTCTGAGATTCTTATCTCCAATTAATCACCAAAAAGCTTGGGGTTGTAGTACTCTAGACTTGAGTAAAACAGGGCAAGTTCAACCCCTAGTACTGGTAAATACATACACAAATCTCATGGACTTTCTTGCTAGTGCTGGCTTTGAACTGCGGCCTGTGTAGCTAGAATCTACAGGCATGAGCAACCAGCCTCTGACATTTTAAAATTTTTACTCAGCTCTTTCTTGACTTCAACCTCAATGCCTTTTAATTGCGGTCAGTAGACCTGATCTCTGGGCCGCATTGCTGTTTCTTATATATTTTTAAGGAGGGTGGAGTTGAACCCTCGGCCTGAGTGCTGTCTTTGAGCTCTTCAGCTTAAGGCAAATGCTCTACTATTTCAGCCACAGAGCCACTTCAGGCTTTCTGGTGGTTAATTGGAGATAAGTTCTCATTAACTTTCCTTTGCAGGTTGGTTTTGAACCATGATTTTCATATCTCAAACCCCTGAATATCTAGGATTACAAGGTAGAGTCTCAGCGCCCTTATGTTTATTAGTTTTTTGACTCAAGTATTATGTTTTACAACTCAACCATAGCTCCACTCCTAGCTTTTTGCTGGCTTATTACACATAAGATTTTAATGTACTTTTCTGGATAGTCTGGCTTCAAACCATGATCCTCAGATTTCAGCTTCCTGAAGTGCTCTGATTATAGACAACAAACGTTTAAAAACGTTAATATGTTATTTTTTTCCAATTTTTCTTTTTAAAAATTTCCTTGTTTGTTATTTTTGTTTATGTGCTAGTCCTGGGGCTACAAATCAGGGCCTGGATTCAATACCAGAGCTTTATCTTCAAGACTAGTCGCTTACCACATGAGCCAAAATATAACTTGTGGCTATACTTGTTTTGTCTTGGTGCTTGAAATAAGGCCCTGAGTGCTGTCCTAGAAAGTGATTGCACAGTTTTCCACTTGAGTCACAGCTCAACTCCAGCTTTTTTAAAATTCTTGGTAGCTAATAGGAGATAAGAGTCTTATGCAAAGCCAAGCATGGATAGGTTTTTTGAAATCTGAGGATCATGGTTCAATACCAACCAAGGCAAGAAAGTGCATGAGAATCTTAGCTCCCATTAATCAATGAAAAGCTGGGAGTGGTGGATCTCTAACCTTGAACAAAACAGCACAAGTTCAAGCCATAGGACAGCACACTGATGCACACACAGAGAAAGCCTCATGGATTTTCTTGCATGGGCTAGCTTTGAAGCATGATCCTCAGATTTCAACCTCCCTTCATCTTCTCTTCTTTGAAAATTTTATTGGTCCTGTGGCTTGACCTCTAACTCTGCGGCTTATATCTTACCTTTTACACTCAAGGCTGCTGCTTTTACAACCTCAGCCACAGCTCAAGGTTTTGTGCTGTGTAGATGAAGATGAGTCTCAAGCACATTCCTGCCCATGCTGATTTGACATTGCAATCATCAGAAGTCAGCCTCTTGTATAGTAAGGATTACACACATGACCAGAAACATTTGGGTCATTTTAACACTTTAATATGTGCTTGCTTCCACCTTCTTTTCTTATTTTCTTCATTTTTGCTTGTCCTAGGAGTAGAAATTGAAGCACAGATGCTGTTTTAGTGCATATATGGGACTAACCATAACATTTGGCTTTTGGGTGGAAGATAATTGGAGACAAGAGATTCATGTAGAGGTAGGCCAGATTCGGGAAGCTGAACATTGAGGAAAGTCCTTAATACTCTTTTCTCCAATTAACCACTAAAAATCTGAAAGTAAGTAGGTCATTGAAGAAAACAGTGCAAGTTCAAACACAAGGATTGGCACAGAGAGAGATACAGAGAGACAGAGAGACAGAGAACAAAGACACAGAGAGAGATATATAGAGAGAGACAAAGAGAGAGATAAAGAGAGAGGGATCTTCTGAACTCATATAACTGAGCTGAGCTTTAAACAGTATCCTCAAATTTCAGCCTGAGTAGCTAGAATCACAGATATGAGCCAACAATGATTGGTCCATTGAAACCTCTGGTATTGCCTCTTTCTTCTCTTCTTCTAACCTTCTTTTCATTTATTTCATTATTTTTGTGTTTGTTGGTCCAGGAGCTTGAACTCATGCAAGGCCTGACCTGATACATGAGGTGAAATCTGCCTATCATAGTTTGAAAGCAGCCTGAGCAAGAAAGTCCATGAAACTCTTATTTCCATTCAATCAAAAAAAAAATCCTATCTCCAGTGTGGCTACCACACACAAAACAGTCTCCTGGAATTTCTTTTTATTTTTTTTTCCTTTTATTTTATTGTGAAAATACTGTACAGAGGGGTTAAAATTACATGGGTAAGATAATGAGTATATTTCTTATCAAGAATTGTAGCCTCCTCCTTTGTTTCCTCTTCCCATCCCTTCCCATCCTCTCCCTGCCCCCCCCCAGGCAATCATCCCTGCTCTCCCTCCCCTCCCCCAGCACCAAAGTTGTAAAGGTCGTTTTTGACATAACGACTTGTACATCTCATGGTTGCAATGGGTCCACGTGTATCCCTGTTTAAACAATTTGTTTTTCCCCTTCCCCTCCACAAATTATACCGACATCAAATACAGTGAAAGCAGGGGTTATACTGTGGGGGAGAGACATATAAAGCAACAAAGAAATAATCTTATATATGTGTTAGAAACAATTGCATGAAAGAAAAAAAAACATTTGAATACATATCTTAGGGTTCATTTTCCTAACATCACCTTATCTGACCTTTTCTGCTTGACTCAGTACACAATGGAATTCTATGCCTCCGTCAGAAAGAATGACATTGCCCCATTTGTTAGGAAATGGAAAGACTTGGAAAAATTATATTCAGTGTAGTAAGCCAGGCCCAAAGGAACATGGGTCCCATGGTTTTCTGGAATTTCTTGACTGGGTTTGCCTTTACACTGGATCTTATATTTCAACCTCCTGCTTTTCTAGAATTACAGACATGAGCCAACAGGCCAAGGTTCTCTACTTCAATCATTTAATTGTCTTATTGTAATCCTGAGGCTGGATCTCTGAGCCACGGCACTGTTTCATAGGTTTTTCCTCAGGGCTGATACTTTCCAACTACAAGCACATCCTCATTTCTGACTTTTTTTTGCTGATTAGTTGGAGACTTAGGCACATCCCTGCCCAGGTTGGCTATGAACAACAACCTTTATATTTCAGGTTTCTGAATCATTAGGATTAAACACACCAAACAAAAATTCATGGATAATTTTGAAACTTTAATTGGATTTTCTCACAAATTTTTTCCCCAAGCCTTGAGGCTTGAAATCAGGGCTTGGGCACTGTTCCTGAGCTTCTTTTACTGAAGGTGAGGACTCTATTACTGGAGCCACAGTGCCACTTCCAGCCTTTCCTATTCATGGGGTACTGAGGAAACAGACCCAGGAATTCAAACATGCCACGCAAGCACTCTATCACTAAGCCATATTTCCTGCCATTCTTACACCTTTTATTTGTATTTTTATTTCGTTGTGTATGCTGGTCCTGGGTCTACAAATCAGCCCAGGTGCTATCCCCGAAGGGTTTACTCAAGACTAGCAAGTTAAGACATGAGCCACCACACAACTTGTGGCTATTTTTTGATGTGGTTTGGTTTTAAGTACCTACTTAGTGTTGAGTATATGAATTCTTCTATCTGGGCTGGCTTTCAACTGTGAGCCTCAGATTTGAGCCTCCTAAGTAGCTACCATCTCAGGTGTTTGCCACCTATGCTTGGCTCATTTTAAACTGTGAAATTGGCTCTTTCTTCTCCCACCCTCCTCCACATTTATTTTATTCTCTGTATGTGTGTTGGCCCTGAAGTTATTATCAAGGTCTGGGTCTGTTTCAGAAATTATTTTCTCATTTCTGCCATTGGAGCCACAGCTCAATCGCCAGGTTTTATTTTTCTTCCTTTTGGAGATGAGTCTCATATAAAGCCCAGCAAGACTCAGGAGGCTGAAATCTGAGTATCACAGTTTGAAGCCAGCCTGAACAGGAAAGTTCATGAGATTCTTTTCATCAACTACCAAGATGCTGGGAGTGGTAGAGCTCCTACACAAATTCAAGCCCTAGCTTGTCACAAAGAAAAAAAGCCCCATGGCCTTTCCAGTTGGACTGGCCTTTAAATACTGTCTTCAAATTCAGCCTCCTGAAAGCTAAAATTATCAGCATGAACCACCAGCACCAGGCTTATTTTTAAATCTCAAATGGTCATTTCTTCTCTTCTTTCAGTTTTGTTTTTGGTCGACTTTGGGCTGAATTATGGACCAGGAATCCGTTTCCCAAATTTTCGCCATATTTCAGTACTTTACAACTACTATCACACCTTCATTTCCAGCTTTTGCTGGGTAGTTGAAGATAAGAATTTCAATCACTTTCCTACCCAGGCTGGCTTTGAGTTGTGATCCTCATATTTCAACTTCCTCAGTAGCTAGGAATACACAAATAAACCAACAACCCATGGCTCATTTTGAAATGATAATTTTCTCTTTCTCTCATCTTTAATAACTTGTACTCTTTTTTCTTTATTTTTCTATACCACATGAACCAGAGCACAGCTAGTGTCATATTTTTGGTAACAAATGAAACATGGCTTCTCCTACCTGGGCTGGCCTTCAATGGTGATCCTCAGATTTCATCCTCCTGAGTAGCTACCATCTCAGGTGTTTGCCACCTATGCTTGATTTATTTAAACCTCTGTCATTGGATCTTCCTTCTGCACTTCCAGCCTCTCTTTCTTTAATCCTTCTGTGATTGTCCTGGGGCTTGAACTCAGGGCCTTGTTGCTTTCCCAGAAACTGATTGCCCAACTCTGCCACTTGAGCCATAACTCAATTCCCAGGCTTTTTTTTTTCCTTTTGACAATTAATTGGAGTTAAGAGTCTGAGGAAAGCCTACCATGAATCAAGCCAGGCTGCGAAGGAAAGTCAATGAGACCATGACCTCCAATTAACCATTGAAAATCTTGAAGTGGTAGAGCTTTGTCCTTGAACAAACCAGCACAAGTTCAAGGAGGCACACACAAGCTGCAAGATGGCACACAGATGAATACATACCAGAACATCTCATGGATTTTCTTGCATGCATTAACTTTGAATTGTGGATCCTCAGATTTCAGTCTCTCTTCTTCAGCTCTCCTTTGTATTGATTGTTTGTCATTTGTAATTTTTAGTGGCCCTGCAGCTTGACCTCTGGCTCTGGGGAATGTTCCTTAGCTTTTTAACTGAAAGCTGTTGCTTTACCACCTCAGCTCCAGCTAAGGGCTTTGTGCTAGGTAGCTGGGATAAGCATCTCAAGCACGTTCCTACCTAGGCTGAGTTGATACCACAATCCTCAGATGTCAGTCTCTTGTGTAGTTAGGATTATCCACAGGACCAACAACCCTTGTGTCATTTTAAAACTTTAATATGTGCTTGCCACTTACTTCTTTGTTAACTTTTTATTTTTTGCATGTGTGTGCTGTTCCTGGGTCTACAAATTGGGGCTCATATTCTGTCCTAAAAGTTTTTATTCAAGGATATCCTCTATTACATGAGAAACATCATAACTTTTTGGCACTTTTTTGGGGGATTGATTAATTAAAGACAAGAATCATGGACTCTCCTGCCTAGGCTGGACATGAACCATCATCCTCAGATTTCAGGCTCTTGAATAGCTAGTAAAACATGTATGAACCATTGATGCTTGATTGATTTAAGCCTTTGTCACTCGCTCTTCCTTGGTTACTTCTACTCTTCTTTCTTTCTTCTGTGCATGTCCTGGGGCTTGAACTCAGGGTCTGCATGCAGTTCCAGAAAATATTTGCCCAGTTTGCCACTTAAGCCACAGCTCAACTTCCAGCTAAATAAGGTAGCTGAAATCTGAGGACCATGTTTCAAAGCCATCCTGGGGCAGGAAAATCCATGACATTCTTATCTCCAATTCACCACCCAAAAGCTGGGAATGCTAGGGCATTAGGCAAAGGATATTACAGAAACACACACATCACACATAGAAACACAAACACACACACACAAACATTCACACATACACACACATACACACACAAAGTCTCCTGGACTTTGCTTTTTGGGTTGGCCTTGAAACCTTATCCCAAGATTTTTGTAACCAGGGATCAACTACAGCCATGATCAACAAACACCAGGCTTATATTTAAATTTACAATTGGCCTTTCTTCACTTCTCCTACAATTTTTTAGCACTAAGAATTGAACTCTGGGTGGGCAGTTTTTTTAATTAGCTTTTGCACCAAATACAGTGCTTTACATATACAGTCATATCTACACTTCCAGCTTTTGGCTGGGTAGTTGGGGTAGTTTCATGTACTTTCCTGCCCAGTCTAGCTTTGAACCTAGAATGGATAGGAATGCACACATGAACGAACTTAAACCTTGGTTTTCTTTTTCCCATCATTTTTTAAGTCGTGTGGGTATTTTTTTGTTTATTTTGAAATGTATGTCTAGGACTTCAACACAGGGCTTAGGTTGTGTCCCAAAGTTTCTATTTGAGACTAGCACTCAACCGAATGAGCCAAAGTACAAAGTGTAGCTTATTTTTAGTGGCAAATTAGATATATGAGTCTCATGGACTCTCCTGCCTGGGCTGACCATGAACCGTGAGCCTTAGATTTAATTCTCCTGAAGACCTTGTACAACATGTGTGAGAAACCATTGTTTGATTCATTTCAACCTCTGTTACTGACTCTTCCTTGTGTATTTCTATCCTCTTTTTCTTTCTTCTGTGTTTGTCCTCCAGCTTGAATTCAGGGTCTGGGTGCTGTCCCAGAAATTTTCCCAGTTCTGACAGTTGAACCACAGCTAAACTCCAGGATTTTTTTTTCTGTTTTGGTGTTTAATTAGAAATGAATATAAAGTAGAGCCAGACCGGATTTATGAGGCTGAAATCTGAGAATCAAAGTTGGTGCCAGCCTGGGCAGGAAAGTACATGATATCTGCAATTATAACCACTAAAAAGCTGAGATTAGTAGAGCTTTGAGCAAAACAGTACAAGCTAAAGCACAGGACTCACACACAGACATGCTTACACACACACAAGTCTTATGGACTTTCCTACTCGGTCTGGCCTTTAAATATTATCCACACATTTTAGTCTCTTGAGTAAACAGAATTAGTTATGAACCACCAGTGATGGGCTGATTTGCTCATTGCAGCCTCAGTTATTGTTTTTTCTTTCTCTTCTAGTCTTCTTTGCATGTATTCATTTCATTTTTTGTGAGTGTGCTAGTGCTGGAGCCAGAACTCATGCAAGGCCTGGCTTGTTTCAGGAGGCTGAAATCTGACCATCATGGTTCAAAGCCAGGCTGAGCAGGAAAGTCTCAGATCCTTACCTCCAATTAACTGCCAAAAATCTGGGAGTACTACAGTTCTAGCCCCAGGATGGCCCACAAGCAACTGTCTTCTGGACTTTCCTGCTAGAATTGGCCTTTACACTGGATACCCATATTTCTGCCTCCTGGAGAATTACAGGCATGAGTCACCAGCCCCAGGTTCTCTTCTTATTTACATTTTTGTGATCCTGAGGCTGGATCTCTGAGCAAGGGCACTGTTTCATAGCTTTCTCACTCAAGCCTGGTGTTTTACAACTCCATCACAGATATATTACTCTATTCTTGTTTATTTGTTTTGCTGGTGATTTGAAGATGAGAGACCATAGCCCTCAGATTTAATCTATCTTAGTATTTAGGATTACACACAAAAGGAAGTGGCACTTTAGCTCAAGTGGTAGAGCACTAGCCTTGAACTGAAGAGCTGAGGGACAGCGCTCAGGCCCAGAGTTCAAGCCTTACAACCGACCCAAAAAAGAGGATTACACACAAAAACCAAAAACTCATGACTCATTTTGAAAATTTAATTGGATTTTCTTATACATTTTTAAATTTCTACATGTATGCTGGGCTTGGAGCTATAAATCAGACCCTAGGTATTGTCCCAGTTGCTTTTTAATTTGCCTGTCATGGAGCCTGAACTCTGGGCCTGGGTGCTGTCCCTCAACTCTTCAGCTTGAGGCTAGAGCCGTACCACTTGTGATACTGGGCCACTTCTGGTTTTTCCTGCTTATGTGTTGGTGAGGAATTGAGGCCAGGGCCTCATGCATTCAATGCAAGCACTCTCCCACTAAGTCACCTTCCCAGCCCCCTCCCAGTACATTTTGAATACTAGCCCTCTAATATGTGAGCCACAGCACAATTCAGAGCTTTAAAAAAAAACTATAGTTGGCTAATTAGAGTAGAGTTCATGGACTCCCCTGCCATGGCTGGCCTTGAGTACTGACCCTCAGATGTGAGACCCTTGAGTAAGTACAGTAACAAGTGTAAGCTAACTCAATGTAGCTCATTTTAACCTCTGAAATCGGCTCTCCCTTTTCTTCTTCCACATTTCTTTTCATTTATTTATTTTATTCTTTTGTGTGCTGGTCCTGGAGCTTGAGCTCAAGGTGTGGGTGCTGTCCCAGAAATCATTGTCTCATTTCTGCCATTGGAGCCACATCTCAACCCCAGGTGCTGTTGTTTTTTTCTTCTTTTTGGTGATTCATTGGAGATAAGTGTCTCATGCAAAGCACAGAATGTCTCAGGAAGCTGAAATCTGATTATCAGTTTGAAGTCAGCCTGCACAGAGAATTCCATGAGACTCTTTACCTCCAATTAGCTGGTAGTCATCCCACCGATTAGCTGAGAATAATAGAACACCAGCCTTGAATAAAGTAGAACAAATTCAACCCCCATGACTGGCACACACAGAAAAAATGTCCCATGTACTTTATTGCATGGGCTTGATTTTAAATGTTATTTTCTGATGAGTTCTGGGAAGATGGCTGAGGAGAAGCTGGAGGCTAAACAAACTCTCACATAGAAAGCAATTTTAGTGTTCCAACAAACAGTCCTAAGCCAGAGAATCACACCAAGTGTGCCATCACAGGACAGAGAGTTAGGCCAGAGAAGGAAAATCCAGGCAAGGAGATAGATATGAGCACTTACCAGTGGCGGCAACAGCGACAGCCATAACCGCCATACCTGCAACACAGAGAGTCTGGGACTTAAGCGCCAGATGTCACAAGTAAGAGGTTTCTACTCAACACCAGCAAGAACTGACAAGGAGCACGCACACATCTTCATCCTGAAGTTCACAGACCAGAGATGAGCCAAGAATCAAGACTCTTGTGTAAGTAGAAGCCTGACCTCCTCACTCCTTCTCAGGGAGCAGAGGAGGGAAGGCCAACCCTCCCCCCCATTACCAGAGATCTCCATCTTGGATACTGACAAAGCGTGGCTGTGTAGCTAGCTCCAACTCAGGCCTTGGAAGAAAACAAGAGTCATTTAGTAGGTCACAGGAACCTAAGCTGACCTGCCAGGCTCAGCTCCTCCCTAGGAAAAGTCACCCAGCTTGAGCAGCCAGCCCCAGGAGAGGCTTTCTTCACTGGGTAAACAGAACCAAAGGCAGCCCCTCCCTACAGCAGCCTTGACAATCAATTGAAATTCAGTAAACATAAACCCTGAGAATGGCTCCAGGCTGGGCTCTGTGAGTTTCTCAGAAGCTAAATCCTCAGGGAAAAGCTTCTGTTTGGTAAAAGGCCTCAACTTTACCCAGAACCTAGCCTCATCACAGCATCTCCAAATTCGATGAAACAGCCATGTCCCCCTTTTGTGAAACTCAAAGTAGATCTCTGTCCAATTGAACTACCCTTGGAGGAGGATCACAAAATCCTTGGTAAAGCAGAGCATTTTTCTGCATGCTCAAACAAATTGACTAATGAAACCATCCAAACCACAGGAAAATCAAACACCACAAGCAGACCAGATAAACAAACAAGAGACTGGATATGAATAATAGGGAGATACAGGATCGTCCCATCCCCCCAAAAAATCAAATTCTCTTTATTTGTAGTTTTTTATAAAAAAATGTTTCTAAACCTTTTTTTAAAAATTTTAAATTAAATTTTTTTTGTTTTCTATTAACTTTTTTCTTCCTCTTATAATTTTTATTTTGGGGTTATACGTGTATGTATTGTTTTCTTTTTTAATTATTTTATTTTGTTCTTTTTTCTTTTTTTGTGAACATGCTGTACAGAGGGTTACAATTACATGGGCAAGATAATGAGTAAAATTACTATCAAGCATTGTAGCCTACTGCTTTGTTTACCCTTCACATCCCTTCCCAGCCTCCCACCGCCCTCCCACCCAATCCTTCCCCCTCCATGCTGCCACATGACATGACAACTTGTATTTCTCATTGCTGCAATGTGTCCACCTGTGTCCTTATTTAAACGATTTATTTTTCCTCTACCCCTCCACAAACTATACTAACATCATATAGAGTGAAAGCAGGGGTTATACTGTAGGGGAGGGACATACAAAGCAACAAAGAAATAATTTTAAAAATATGTTACGAACAAATGCATGAAAGAAAAAAACATTTAAATACATATCTTAGGGTTCATTTTCCTAACTTAATCTAATCTGACCTTTTCTGCATGACTCATACATGTACTAGATATTGCAAATAAGGGAAACCATGGGACATATGTTTCTTTGGGCCTGGCTTACTTCAATGAATGTATTTTTTTCCAAGTCTTTCCATTTCCTAACAAATGGGGCAATGTCATTCTTCTGATGGAGGCATAGAATTCCATTGTGTATATATACCACATTTTCTTGATCCATTCATCTACTGAGGGGCATCTGGGTTGGTTCCATATCTTAGCTATGGTAAATAATGCTGTAATAAACATAGTTGTGCTGGCAGTTTTAGTGTGGTCTTTTTTGTAAACCTTTGGGTAAGTGCCCAAAATGGGGATTGCTGGGTCATAGGGGAGCTCTATGTGAAGTCTTTTGAGGAACCTCCATACTATTTTCCAAAGTGGTTGAACAAGTTTACACTCCCACCAACAATGAAGTAAGGTTCCCTTCTGTCCACATCCCCTCCAGCATCTGTTGTTATTAGAGTTCTTAATTTTTTCCATTCTAACTGGGGTGAGGTAGTATCTCAATGTTGTTTTGATTTGCATTTCTTTTATGGCTAGGGAGATTGAGCATTTCTTCATGTGTCTATTGGCCATCCTTTCTTCTTCAGAGAAGTTTCTCTTTAACTCTTTAGCCCACTTAGTTATTGGGCAGTTGTTTCTTTGAGGATTTGTTGTTGGGAGATTTAATTTTTTGAATTCCAAGTATGGTTTAGATATGAGACCCTTGTCCGTTGTATGGCTAGTGAAGATCTTCCAGATCCGTGGGCTTTCTATTGATCTAGCTGGCTACGTCCTTTGCCATGCAGAAGCTCTGCAACTTCCTGCAATCCCATTTGTCCAACCTTTCTTTGATTTGTTGTATTTAGGGGTCTCTATTAAGAAAATTTCTGCCTGCTCTAAGGAGACCTAGGGTTTCCCCTATTCCATCCTGTAAAGTTTTCAGAGTGTCTGCTTTGACTCCGATGTCTTTGATCCATTTGGAGTTGATTCTGGTGCAAGGTGATAGGTAAGTATCTAGCTTTAGTTTTCTCCAAGTAGTTAACCAATTTTGCCTGCACCATTTGCTGAAGAGGCTGTCTTTCTTCCATTCTATTTTTTGAGCTCCCTTATCGAAGATAAGATGGCTATAAGTCTGGAGGTTTATTTCTGGGTTTTCAATTCTATTCCATCGGTCCTGAGGTCTGTTCTTGTTCTAGTGCCAAGCTGTTTTGATTGCTATGGCTTTATAGTAGAGTTTGAAATTTGATATTGATATTCTTCCAGCAGCGTTCTTTCCATTGAGTAGCGTTTTTGCTATCCAGGCTATTTTATTGTTCCATATGAATTTTTGGATTGCCTCTTCTATTTCCTTGAACAATGAGGTGGAAATTTAATCGGTATCGCATTGAATTTGTAGATAGCATTGGGCAGTATTGCCATTTTCACGATGTTAACCTTTCCAATCCAGAAGCTTGGGAATTTTTGCCATTTTCTAAGTTCTGTTTTGATTTCCTTTTTCAAGTTTTTAAAATTTTCATCATAGAGATCCTTCACTTCTTTGTTTAAGTTAATTCCTAGGTATTTTATTATTTGTGGGGCTATTACAAATGGAGTTGCTTTCCTAATTTCAGCCACACTTTTCTCATTTTTGGCATACAGAAAAGCCATTGATTTTGGGGGGTTAATTTTATACCCTGCAACTTTGCCAAAGTTTTGAATCAGCTTGAGTAATTTAGAAGTAGAGTCTATGGGATTCTTCAAATAAAAGATCATGTCATCTGCAAAGAGGGAGAGTTTCATTTCTTCTTTCCCTATTTGGACCTCCTTTATGTTTGCATCTTCTCTTATTGTTGTAGCTACGCATTCTAATACTAGCTTGAAGAGAAGTGGAGAGAGTGGACATCGTTGTCTTGCTCCTGAGTTAAGAAGAAATGGCTTTAGTTTTTCATCATTAAGTATAATGCTGGCTGTAGGATTGTCATATACAGCCTTTATTGTATTGAGGAAAGTCCCATGGATTCCTAATTTTTCCAAAACCTTCATAATAAAGGGGTGTTGGATCTTGTTGAATGCTTTTTCTGCATCTATTGAGATAACCGTGTGGTTCTTTTCCTTGCTCCTGTTGATGTGATGAATAATATTAATTGATTTGCGTATATTGAACCAGCGTATATTGAATCCTGTTTGATCGTGGTGTATGATTTTTGGGATAAATTGTTGAATTTGATTGGCCAAACTTTTGTTGAGAAGTTTTGCATCAATGTTCATCAAAAAATAGGTCTATAGTTCTCTTTCTTTGATCATTCCCTTCCTGGTTTTGGGATGAGGGTAATGATGGCTTCATAGAATGTGTTCAGTATTGAACTTTCTCTTTCAATTTTATTGATGAGTTGGAGGAGTATTGGTGTGAGCTCTGCTTTGGAGGCTGTGTAGAATTCCCCTGTAAAACCATCTGTTCCTGGACTTTTCTTAGCTGAGAGGTCTCATTTTGCTGTTTCTATTTCAATGCTTGATATTGGCCTGTTAAGATGTTTTAACTCATTTTGGTTTAGTTTTGACATGTCAATATTTGCTATGAAAAGGTCCATTTCTGCCAAGTTCTCAAAGTTATTAGCATAAAGTTTTGAGAAGTATTCCCTTATCATGTTTTGAATCTTGATTGTTTCCCTGGTGATGTTTCCATTCCCATCTCTGAGTTTATTTATTTGGGTGTGTTCTCTTCTTTTTCTGATAAGATTTGCTAAGGGTCTGTCAATTTTGTTAATTTTTTCGAAGAACCAACTCTTTGTTTTGTTGATTCTTTCTATAATTTTTTTGGCTTCTAATCCATTTAAATCTGATTTAATTTTAATTGTTTCTTTCCATCTACTGGATTGGGGTTTATCCTGCTGCTCTCTTTCAAGGAGGTTCAGATGTCTCATTAAATTGTTGGTTTCAGATCTCTCCAATTTGTTGATGTAGGAACTCAGAGCTATAAACTTGCCTCTGAGTACTGCCTTTGCTGTGTCCCAGAGGAGCTGGTAATTTGTGTGTTCATTTTTGTTGAATAGCATGAACATTTGAATTTCCTTTCTAATCCCTTCCATGACCCACTTGTGATTCAGCAGAGTGTTGTTCAAGCTCCATGTGTTACCAGCTTTTCTTTGGTGGCTTTTGGTGTTGAGTTCTAATTTTATTCCCTTGTGGTCAGATATAATGCATGGTATAAGTTCAGTGTTTCTGAATTTGGACAAGTTTGCTTTGTGTCCTAGAATGTGGTCTATTTTAGAAAATGTTCTATGTGCTGTTGAGAAAAAGTTGTATTCTGATGCTTCTGGGTGAAATATTTGATAGATGTCTGTTAAATCTAGTTGATTTATGCAGCTGTTTATATATGCAGTTTCTCTGTTGAGTTTTTGCCAAATTGATCTATCTATTGGGGAGAGTGGTGTATTAAAATCTCCTACAATTAATGTCTTTGGATCTATGTGGGATTTGAGGGAAAGTAGTGTTTCTTGGATAAATTTGGGTGCTCCGTTGTTTGATGAATATATATTTAGAATTGTAATATCCTCCTGAAGGAGAGATTTCTGAATATGTATATAATGACCTTCTTTATCACTTCTAACTAACTTTAATTTGAAGTCTATTTTATCTGATATTAAGACTGCAACTCCAGCATGTTTATGGAGGCCGATTGCTTGGGAGATTTTTTTCTAACCTTTCACAATGAAAATGTTTTTGTGCTCCTCAACTGAAAGAACACTGTTGGAGGAATTTCAATACTAAATTTCAAACTCTACTATTAAAGCTGTAGTAATCAAAACAGCTTGGTATTGGCATAAGAATAGACCTCAGTACCAATGGAATAGAATTGAAAACCCAGAAATGAACCTATAGACCTATAGCCATCTAGTCTTCGATAAGGGAGCTAAAACAATAGAATGGAAGAATGACAGCCTCTTCAGTAAATGGTGCTGGCAAAATTGGTTAACTAATTGTAGAAAACTAAAGCTAGATCCTTATATATCACCCTGCACCAGAAGCAACCCCAAATGGATCAAAGACTTCGAAGTCAAAGCAGACACTCAGAAAACATTACAGGATGGAATAGGAGAAATGCTAGGCCTCCTTGGAGCATGCCGAAATTTTCTTAATAGAGACCCGGAAACACAACAAATCAAAGAAAGGTATGACCAATGGGATTGCATGAAGTTGCAGAGCTTCTGCATGGCAAAGGACATAGCTAGCAAGATCAATAGAAAACCCACGGATTGGGAGAACATCTTCACTAGCCATACAACAGACAATGGTCTCATATCTAAAATATACTTGAAACTCAAAAAATTAAATCCCCCAACAACAATTCCTCAAAGAAACAACTGCCCAATAAATAAGTGATCTAAAGACTTAAAAAGATACTTCACTGAAGAAGAAAGAACAATGGCCAATATACACATGAAGAAATGCTCAACATCCCTAGCCATAAAATAAATGCAAATGAAAACAACATTGAGATACTTCCTCACTCCAGTTAAAATGGCAAAAATCAAGAACTCTAACAACAACAGATGCTGGAGGGGATGTGGAGAGAAGGGAAGCTTACGTAATTGTTGGTGGGAATGTAAACTTGTTCAACCACTTTGGAAAGCAGAATGGAGATTCCTCAAAAGTCTTCACATAGAGCTCCCCTATGACCCAGCAATCCCACTTTTGGGCATTTACCCAAATGTTTTCAAAGAAGACCACACTAAAGCTCCCAGCACAACTATGTTTATTGCAGCATCATTTAACATAGCTAAGATATGGAACCAACCCAGATGCCCCTCAGTAGATGAATGCATCAAGAAAATGTAAACACAATGGAATTCTATGCCTCCATCAGAAAGAATGACATTGCCCCATTTGTTAGGAAATGGAAAAACTTGGAAAAATATTATATTAGGTTAAGTAAGCCAGGCCCAATTAAAGATAGGTCCATTGTTTCCCTTAATTGCAATATCTAGTATATGTATGAGTCAAGCAGAAAAGGTCAGATAATGTGTTGTTTGGAAAATGAACACTTAGATATGTATTTTAATGTTTTTTTTCTTTCATGCATTGGTTTCTAACGCATTTCTAAGATTATCTCTTTGTTGCTTTGTATGTCCCTCCCCCAAAATATAACCCCGGCTTTCACTATATTTGATGTAAGTATAACTTTTGTAGGAGATGGGGAAAAAGACGTCTTTTAAGAATACAGGTGGACCTGTTGCAACAATGAGAAGTAGAAGTTGTCATGTCGAAAACGAGCTTTACAACGTTGTTGTGTGGAGGGGGGAGGATTGGGTGGGGGAGAGGGTAGGAAGGGATGTGAAGCGTAAACAAAGGAGGAGTCTGCAATGCTTGATAAGAAATATACACATTATCCTGCCCATGTAATTGTAACCCCTCTGTACAGTATGTTCACAAAAAAAAATATTTTTGTTTTAATGGGCAAATTTCCTGAAGGCAGCAGAAAGAAGGATCATGCTTTTTAATTCAGTTAGACAGTCTATTTCATTTAATTGGAGAGTTAAGTCTGTTAATATTAAGAAATAGGACAGAGAGGTATTTGGGAGTTCCTGCCATTTTGTCCACTTTCTTGGAGGCTGTGGCAACTGGGTTCTCCCTATGGTTCTTGGATTCTCAGTTTGGGTGCAGTTTCTTGGCTTCTATTGTGGTCTTGTTGGTTTTCTATGTGTAGGACATCTTTAAGAATCTTTTGTAGGGCTGGTTTGGTACAGATGTGTTGTTTCAATTTTACTTTGCTATTGAAGTTTTTTATTTGGCCTTCAGTTATGAAGGAGAGTTAAGCTGGGTACAGTATTCTTTGTTGATATTTGTTTGTTTTTAGGGCACGGCACCCATCATTCCAGGCTCTTCTTGCTTTGAGTATTCTCAAGCTGCTCATGCAAATCCTGTATCAATTTTTGAGTAGCTTCCTCACACTCATGATTTTCCTGTATAAACCTTTGGATTGCCTCCTTTCTCTCCCTGTCACGCCCATACAGAGTCCTTTGTACGTTTTCAATGTTTTCCTATATAAACTTTGGATTGTATCATCTCTCTCCCTATCACGCTCATACAGAGTCCTTTGTAGGTTTTCAATCTTTTCATTTATCTTGTTTGCCAGCAGTGTTTGTAGAGCCATTTGGGAATTCTCCTCTGGATTATCCATTATCTGTTCTGTCCCCTGCTTATCATGTCTGGGAGTTGAGATACCCAGACTTGCCATTTTTCTTGTGTTTTCGGGCTTACTCTGCCCATTTGGGGTGTAAATAAAACCAGTTTTGTGCTAGAGAACTAACTTAAGGCAAGCATCAACCAAAGTCTGTATTTGCACAGACCATGGTCTGCAGATACAATCTAGTTCAACAGATACATCTATTCAACATCAAACAACTACATATTGATGGGCTACGAAACGCAAAGAATAATTTGGAAAACCAGAAATTATTAGGGTTAGGGAGAGATGTGGGTAAAAAATAGGAATAGAGTGATGTGGGAAGGAACAGAGAGAGTTAACTAAGTCCTAATCTCAAAGCAGGAGATAGGTTGGATAGGATGAACGTAGAGACAGAGATAAAAAGAAGAATGAGAAAGGGGAAAAAAGAGACCACAAAAAGTAGAAAAGTAAAAATTACACATATTATGCAGAACCAAAAACAAACTATTCAGAAAAGAACGTGAATATAATGAGAGAAGGGGAGGGATATAAAGGAGATGTGAAAATCTTAGAAATAAAAATACTTAAAACATTATACAGATATAAAGAGGTAGTACTGCTATTAAGGAATTTAAGTCTCAGAGGTTTTGAATTGAGTAATAAATTTGTGGATTAAGTGTGTACACAATGGGGGACAGGGTCTAATAGTCAACTACAGGTTTATCTGAGGATGTGCAGAACAACAATTAAGTCACATAAAGTAGAACAAAAGAGAAGAAAAGGTGAAAAGGATAGGAGAGAAAGAGAAAAGATCAGAAGTTCAGTAAAGCTAAACAAAAAACATTTTTTTTAAAAAAAGAAAGAAAGAAAAATGCACACACATGTACTCCTAAAATAAAAATTATAAGAGGACAAAAAAGTTACTAGAAAAGAATTTTTTTCAAAAAAGGTAAAAATTAAAAATTAAAAAATGTTTTGGAAAAGAAAAATAAATTTTTTATAAAAGATACAAAAATTAGAAGAGAAAAACAAGTTCTTTTATTTATTTTGGAAGGGTTGGGAAAAATCCTGTATCTCCCTTGTGTCCGTAACTAGCCTCTTGTCTGCTTGTGGTCCTGTGGCTTGATTGGTTTCTTAAGTCATTGTTTGAACAGGCAAAAAAATGCTCTGCTTTACCCAGGATTTTGTGAACTTCCTCCCAGGTTAGTTCAATGGGAGGGAGATCTGCTTTGTGTATCACAAAAGAGGGAGATGGCTTTTTCCTCAAATTTGGAGAAGCTGTGATGAGGCTAGGTTCTGGGTAGAGTTAAGGACTTTCAGCAAACTGTAGCTTTTCCCGGGGGCTAGTTTGTGAGAAACTCACAGAGCCCAGCCTTGAGACATTCTCAGGGTTTATGTTTACTGAATTTCAATTGATTGTCAAGGCTGCTAAAGGGAGGAACAGCCTCTGGCTCTGATTACCCAGTGATAAAGCCACTCCTAGGGCTGTACCAGAGCTGGGTGATTTTTCCCTGGGTGGAGCTGAGTCTGGCAAGTCTGTTTAGGTTCTTTTGACCTGCTAAATGACTGTAGTTTTCTTCCAAGGCCTGAGTTGGCGCTAGCAGCTCCACTGAGCTTTGTCGGTATCCAAGATTAAGATCTCCAGTACTGGGGGGCGGGAGGGGTGGCCTTCCCTCCTCTGCTCCCTGAGAAGGAGTGAGGACGTCAGGCTTCTACTCACATCGAGTCTTGGTTCCTGGGTTGTCTCTGGTCTGCGAACGTCAGGGTGAAGATGTCCGCTCCTTTTCTGTTCTTGCTGGTGTTGAGTAGAATCCGCTTCCCGAAGGGTATGGCTCCTTCTTCGTGGATTCTCTGTGATTCAGGAATGGCGGGGTAGGCCACCACTGCCACCGCTGCTGCTGCAGTGGCGGCGGCTGCTGGCAAGGGCTCAGATCTGTCTCCTTGTCTGGATTTTCCCTCTCTGGCCTAACTCTCTGTCCTGTGATGGCACACTTGGTGTGATTCTCTGGCTTAAGACTATTCACTGGACCTCTAAAACTGCTTTCTATGAGATAGCTGGTTTTGCCTCCAGATCCTCCTACGTCATCTTCCCAGAACTCTCTCCTTTTTTCTTTTAAAATAAACTTTTTTGTTTAGCTCTAGTGACCATTTGATCCTTTTTTTCTTTCCTTCTCGTTCGTTTCATGTTTTCTTCTCTTTCATTCTTTGCATGACTTATTTGCTGTGCTCATCCTCAGATATACCCGTAGTTGATTATTTGACTTTAGGCCCATTGTGTACACACTTAATCCAGGTATTTATTACTCAGTTTAAAACTGCTTAGACTTAACTTCCTTAATAGCAGTACTACTTCTTAATATCTATATAATATTTTTAGCATTCTTATTTTTAAGTTTTCCACATCTCCATTCTATCCCACCTGTTCTCTTATTCTATCCACGTTCTTCTCTGAATATTATGTCTTCAATTTGCATAATTTTTAAATGTTGCACTTCTTAATTTTTAATGTTTGTTTTCTGTTTTTTCTTGTCTTTTTTCTATCTCTTTCTTCTTTTTTTTCTCTCTCTACTATCATTCTATCCAACCTATTTCCTGCTTTGAGATTAGGACTTAGTTAACTCTCCTTCTGCCTTTCCACATCCCTCTATTCCTATTTTTACCCACGTCTCTCCCTAAACCTAATAATTTCTGTTTGTCAACTTCTTTGCTGTCCGTAGCCCATTAATACTTAGTTGTTTGCTGTTGAATAGATATATCTATTGAATTATATTGTATCTGCAGACTTTTGACTGTGCAACTACAGACTTTGGTTGATGCTTGCCATAAATAATGTGCTAGCACAAACCTGGTTTATTTTCATCCCAAATGGGCAGAGCAATCTGGAAAAACACAATAAAAATGGCAAGTCCAGGTATCTCAACTCCCACTCATAATAATCAGGGGACAAAAAAGATAACGAATAATCCATACAGGAGTTCCAAAAAGCTCCACAAATACTACTGGTAAACATGGTAAATGAAAACATTGAAAACCTGCAAAGGACTCTGTATTAGCGTGATAGGGAGAGAGAGGTGGCAAAACAAAGAATATCATGAGTGTGAGGAAGCTACTCAAAGATTGATACATGAATTGTGAGAGTAGCTTCAGAACACTTAAAGAGTAATAAAGGAATTGCGTGAGCAGGCTGGGATCAGTCAAAGAGAAAGTCATGAATGGCGTGAGCAGGCTGAAAACACTCAAAGAGAACTACAGGAACTGCGTGAATATGAAGAAGCTAGTACAAGAGTAATAGAAGAATTGAAAGAGGGGCTGAGAATACAGAAAGATCACTAAAGGCATTCAAGGAATCCATAAACAGAGAGCTCAAACAAGTCAGGAAGGCCACAAAATGGAATTCTGAACATAACCCAACAGAAGGAATGGGAGTCCAAGGAAACCATAACTAATCAACTAAATGATTTGAGGATAAATACTGCCACCAAATTAAGGAATTAAAGAAGTCCATACAAGATCTAAAACAAAGCTCCAAAAAAGAATCTGAAGCCATCAAAGCCGACCAACTAGAAGGAAAAGAAATAAAAAACAAAGTAGAAAGACTTGATCATAGGTTAGTCCATGCTGAAGATCGAATTTCAGGGATTGAAGTAAGCCTAGTTATTATAGAGAAAGAACATACAACCATCCAAGACAAGTCCAAGAAATATGATAGAGCTATTCAACACTTGGAAGACAACATCAAAAGGCCTTATCTGAGGTTAATGGTTGTAGAGACAGAAGTTAATGGTCTAGGAAATTTGTTTAACCGGATCCTAGCAGAGATCTTCCCAAACATGCAAAAAGATGGGTCTATTCAGATACAAGAAGCTTTTAGAACACCAAATAGACCAGACCAGGATAGGACATGCCACTGTCACATTATAATCTATACACGATCAATTCAGACCAAAGAAAAGTTCCTTATAGCTGTCAAGGAGAAAAGCTCAATCACCGATAAAGGGAAACCAATTAGAATCACCTCAGATTCCTCAGCAGAAACAATTAATGCCAGAAGAGCCTAGAATGATGTATGCCATGCCCTAAAGACAAACAACTATCAACCAAGAATACTGTACCCAGATAAACTCTCCTTCATAACCAACTAGATCACAATAAAAGTCAAGGAACCACACCCAAACTGAGAATCCACGAACCATAGGAAGAAACAAGTTGCTGCAGCCCCCAAGAAGGTGGATAAAATGGCAGCAACTCCCAAATACCTCAGTCCTATCTCTCAACATTAACGGACTTAAGTTTCCAATTAAATGACATAGACTCTCTACTTGGATTAAAAAGCAACATCCTTCTATCTGCTTCTTTCAGGAGCCACATCTTGCCCGTAAAAACAAAAACATTTTCAATGTGAAAGGTTGAAACAAAATCTACCAAGCAAATGGCCCCTATAACCAGGCGGGAGTTACAATCCTAATATCAGATAAAATAGACTTCAAATTAAAATTAGTGAGAAAAGATAATGAAGGTCACCACATACTCATTAAGTGATCTCTCATTCAGGAAGATATTACAATTCTAAATATCTATTCGCCAAAAAATGGAGCACCCAAATTTATCCAAGAAACACTACTTACCCTCAAATCCCACATAGATCCAAAGACAGGCCGAAATTTTCTTAATAGATACCCACAAGCACAATAAATCTAAGAAGGGTTGACCAAAGGACATAGATAGCAAGATCTATAGAAAGCACATGGATTGGGAGAAGGTCTTCACTAGCCATACAACAGACAAGGGTCTCATATCTAAAATATACCTGCAACTCAAAAAATTAAACCCTCCAACAACAAACCTTCAAAGAAAAAACTGCCCAATAAATAAGTGAGCTAAAGACTTAAAGAGAAATTTCTCTAAAGAAGAAAGAAGGATGGCCAATAGACACATGAAGAAATGCTAAACCTCTCTAGCCATAAAAGAAATGCAAATCAAATCAACATTGAGATACCACTTCACCCCAGATAGAATGGCTAGAATCAAGAACTCTAATAAAAAAAGATGCTGGAGAGCATGTGGCCAGAAGGGAATCTTAATGCATTGTTGGTAGGAGTTTAAACTTCTACAACCACTTTGGAAAGTAGTATGGAGTTTCCTCAAAAGACTCCACATAGAGCTCCCCTATGATCCAGCAATCCCACTTTGGGGCATTTAACCAAATGTTCACAAACAAAACTACAAGAATGTTACCAGCACAACTATGTTTATTGCAGCATTATTTACCATAGCTATGATATGGAACCAACCCAGATGCCCCTCAGTAGATGAATGGATCAAGAAAATGTGATATATATACACAATGGAATCATAACCCTTCGTCAGAAAGAATGACATTGCTCCATTTGTTAGGAAATGGAAAGCCTTGGAAAAAATTATATTAAGTGAAGTGAGCCAAGCCCACAGAAACATAGGTCCCATGGTTTCCCTTATTTGCAATATCTAGTACATGTATGAGTCAAGCAGAAAAGGTCAGATAAGTGAAGTTAGGAAAATGAACCCTAAGAAATGTATTTAAAAGTTTTTTTTTTCTTTCATGCATTTGTTTCTAATGCATTTATAAGATTATCTCTTTGTTGCTTTGTATGTCCCTCCCTCACAGTATAACCCCTGCTTCACTGTATTTGATGTCAGTATAATTTGCGGAGGGGCAGGGGAAAAACAATTATTTAAATAAGGATACAAGTGGACCCGTTGCAACAATGAGAAGTACAAGTTGTCAAGTCGAAAACGAACTTTACAACTTTGGTGGGGGGGGGAGGATTGGGTGGGTGGTCAGGGGGAGGCGGGGAAGTGATGGGAAAGGTAAACAAAGGAGGAGGCTACAATGCTTGATAAGAAATGTACTTACAATCTTGCCCATGTAATTGTAATCCTTCTGTACAGTATTTTCACAATTAAAAAAAAGAAAATTTCAAGGCATGGTTTTATGAGTTGTCATTGAATTACTGAAACAGAGTATATAATTTTATGTATTTGTAAGTCTTTGTCCATCTCTCTTGAGCCTTTGTCATATTTCTATGCGTTTGCAGCTTGGAAGTGAAATAATGTTAAATTAAGTTTAGTCAGAGACTATAGTTCAGAAGGCTCATTTTAGACCCTTTTGGAGGTAATGCTAAGTTTCCATCTGATGTTCTACAGATGGCCATCTTGGTACCAGGACTGAGCAGAGTGTTATAAGAGGCTGATTTAAACTGATTTCCTCTGTGGTAATGGAGTGTGATCCTACTGCATATGTGTCTTTTTGCTACACTCAAGGGCCCAGGCCTTCTTTGAAAATCTAAGGCCATGGGGGTAAGAGAGACTAAAACTCAGAACCCTTCTTTCCACATCCCTAGGATTACAGGCCTGAGTCTCATGGACTCAACTCATAGCTGCTTTTTTATACATAGTGTAGTCAGTTTCATAATATTCACTCCATATACAGATGTATACAAATATATGTATATGTTTATTCTTCTATTTATAATTAGTGTTAGATCTAGAAACACACAAATATATATTCATATAATTATGATCAGATTATAGCACTACTTTCCCCAATAACATTTTACACTAATGTTTTGTGTAATAAATACTCAAGACTAAAAATATAAATGTCTTTGCCGTTTGAAAAATCATATTCAATCTCTTATATTATATATTATACCATATATAACCTAAAAATATAACATGTATTTACATATAACTGATTTAACTGTGTTATTTTTCTTCCTGATTTTGTGTTTGTTCATGTATGTAAGCTTTCTTTCTTTTATTGATGATGGCTTTTACTTTCCAGTATACATATTTCCTATATATTTTGTCAAATATTTTCAGCCCTAAGTAGATTTTTTTATATTATTGGAGCCAAATTTTTCTTCCATATTTACCCAAAGCACAATAAATATGCATACAGATTTGAACTAACTGTTGGAAGAGTGTCCCACATACTACTATAAGAATTGTGGCATTTGTCCCAATTGAAAGAATAGCTTTCTAGGACATCTTATCTGCTGTCCTAGACCTTTTCTAGCCACCTTATCACCCCATGCAGGCATGGCCTGGCTTTTTTTCAGTTCCCTGTACATTTAACAGTTCCCTTTATATGCAGTAGGCTCTCTAGTACAGCCCTGTTTCACTCTGTGTTTTCCCCCAACAGAACACATATGCACGATGCTCCAGATTGTAGGCTTAAAAAGAAATATATTTAGGATTCATGAATCTAGAATAAATAAAAAACATTGACATTTTAATAAAGTTAGAAAAATAAATAGAATGAACATTTTACAAAAATCAGAACAAAAAGAAAAATAAAGGTTTTCCCAGGAAGGGGGAAACGAATCTCTAAATCAAGATTGGCCTCTAAGTTGCCTGCAGGCAGAGATTCTGCCTCAGAGTCCTCAAAGGGATTGACTTCCTCATTACAGTCAGGCTTTTCATCCTGAGTCCAGGGAGGAACAGATTCTAATTTCTCAATTGGAAATTAGATCTCCTACAGGAGTACAGATGGGTCTGGGTATTTTGTGAGGAAAGATTCCCTTTCCTCAACTGAATCTGGATTTTAAACCTTACTTACTGCTTTTCCTGAACATAGACTGGGGTCATTTTCCATTAGCACACATTTACCCTGCACACCAAGACGTGTCTTTTTGACTGGTTTGGAGCCGACATAGGTGGATTTTGAGTGTGAATGGAAGATATTCTGGATCTTCTTCCTTGGTGGTATATGGAGGTGAATCTGCATCACATGTCATGTGGGGTTCAGAACCAGTGGGATCTCCACAGGATTCAAAACCTGTTTGGACATTTTCAATGTTAAAGGCTGGAACAAAATCTACCAAGCAAACGGCCACCATAAACAGGCGGGAGTTGCAATCCTAATATCAGATAAAATAGACTTCAAAGTAAAATTCGTGAGAAGAGATAGAGAAGGTCGCTACATACTAATTAATGGATCTCTCCTTCAGGAGGATATTACAATTCTAAATATATATTCGCCAAACAATGGAGCACCAAATTTATCAAAGAAACACTACTTTCCCTCAAATCCCATATAGATCCAAAGACATTAATTGTTGGGGATTTTAACACACCACTCTCCCCAATAGATAGATCAACTCGGCAAAAACTCAACAGAGAAACCACAGATCTAAACAGCTGCATAGATCAACTAGACTTAACAGACATCTACCGAACATTTCACCCAGCAGCATCATAATAGACGTTTTTCTCAGCAACACATGGAACGTTTTCTAAAATAGACCACATTTTAGGCCACAAAACAAACTTGTCTAAATTCAGAAACATTGAAGTTATACCTTGCATTCTCTCTGACCACAAGGGAATAAAATTAGAACTCAACAACAAAAGCTGGGGAATACTAAGGGCTCTTGACCAATCAGGCCCATCCCTAGGGACCCAGGTTCCATCCCTACTCACCAGCTCTGAGGCATCTAAACAAGGACTTCTTCCCCTTTTTCTTGGTCTCATAGGTCATGCATTCCTCCAGCTGGTACAGAAGAATATGTAAGCAGAAGAGCAAGTCTGAAAGGGGCATCTTGAGCTTGACATACTGTGTAAGTTCTTTCAGGGTGTCATAGTTTTTGTGCTCATAGAAATCATCAGGGTAGAAGTCCATCCACCTAGGGAAGATGGAACAAACCATGCTGTGGGCAGATTGGTGACAAGGAAAATGTGAGCCTGCCCTTCCTATCCTGAACCTTATACTATGAGCGTTTTTCTGGCGGGACGTGCATGTGCGGAAATGGGAAGACTCCTGTAAGCAGGATGCTCCTCACAACCCACTTCTAGGAATTTCTCAAATGCAATCCTCTAAAGTTCCACATGTGATAGGAGGAGAATGTTGTTTCCCCACTGGATCTGACTTGTTATACACAGCCCTCCTTTTCATCCATGTGAGTTCAAAACTACAACCAAATCCACAACTGTGTATTCTGCTATCCACTAAAGTGTCAAGCCTCAATCCCGTGGTGAACCTCTTAACTTGTGTGCAAAGAAGGAAGTTGATTTTGATTCAGAAACCTCCAAGATACCCAGTTGCAAGGACAGAAGTTCTCTTTTTACCAACATCCACTTCTTCATCTTGTTCATCTTCTTCTCAGTTACTGTAGAACAATCTGTACCAATGGGAGGAGAGAAAGAGGCTAACTGTATGAATCTCCTTTCCTGAACACGACACACATGTTAGTAGCTAAGTCCCACATGGTAATGTAAAAATGACAGCCAAAAACTGGTGATATATCTACACAATTTTATGGAAATTCTAGTTGGTAAAATTCTAAAGACACATCTTCAATTAACCAGCCAAAGGCCATACCTGGGGCTCAAATGGTAGAGTACTCAGGCCCCAAATTCAAGTTCAACTTTCACCCTTTTTTCTGTCTATATTCTTTCAAAGCCCTCCAAATAGTGATTTCCTAGGTGAGGGTGGGTGTTGGGTGCCACTGGCTCATTCCTTTAATCCTAGTTTCTCAGCAAGCAAATTGCTAAGTCTCCACTACCTTCTGAGTCAAATGAAATCTTCTGGCAGCCCAGTCCTAAGGAATTAGTCTGACATTGCACCTCTTTGTTTCAAGCTAAGCTCCTGTGATAAGACCCCAGTGAAACAGTCTCAGAGAGGTACCAAATATTTCAATAATCTGCCAGCTGTGTCTCATCAGCCCTGGGTTTGAATGAGGAACACACTTTTTAAACAGAATTTCTGGCAGCTTCTCCATTGTCCCTCACTCTCTTTAGTGGTGGAGGAAGTTTCCAACATAAAAGAGATCAACTTTCTGGTAGGCAGGACCAGGTCCATTACCAGCATTTCCAACAATCCTGAGTCCAAGCTCCATATATTATAAGGCATATTTAGGGTTTGAGCAGACTCTTTGTCACACAGAGATGGTAAAAAGAATGGATCTTTGAAACATGGAAATCGGAGTATACTTCAAAATGAGTAATAGAGTTGATTGAAATGTACACAGTAAATATTTTCTCAATATACACATATAAAAGGACACAAGAGAAGGTTGTACTGTGGACTAGGATGAGATTAAATATGTTTCCTGTCATAGTTATACCCGGCCTGAGTTGCCTTGTGATTCCTTTAAAAGGGCCTGAGACTGGATTCCTGGTTTGGCACTGATCCAATGTCTGAGTGAGGCACTCACACCTCTCATGCCTGAAATCTGAGTCTCTTGAACTTAAATGTTTTTTTTCTTTCATGCATTTGTTTCTCACGCATTTATACGATTATTTCTTTGTTGCTTTGAATGTCCCTCCCCCACAGTATAACCCGTGCTTTCACTGTATTTAATGTCGGTATAATTTGTGGAGAGGAAGGGGAAAAACAAGTCGTTTAAATTAGGATACAGGTGGACCCATTGCAACAATGAGAAGTACAAGTTGTCATGTCAAAAACGAACTTCACAGCTTTGGTGGGGGGAGGAAATGGGGGGGCAGGGGGAGGCTGGGAAGGGATGTGAAGTGTAAACAAAGGAGGAGGTTATAGTGCTTGATAAGAAATGTACTCACTGTCTTGCCCATGTAATTTTAACCCCTCTGTACAGTAGGTTCACAATAAACAAATAAAAAAAGAAAATAATACAGGAACATCTTTCTTGTTCCTGAACCACAGGCCACGTGAGCTGGCTTGATTTGAATGTCAGTTACATTTGCCTGGCCCTCAGAGTTTCATATTCTATTTTATTTTGAGGGAAGTAGTGTGATCTCTCAGATCTCAATGATCTAAACGGATTGCTCACATAAGACCATCACAAAGACAAACTGGAGGCTGAAATATCCCCTCCCACATCACTCTAAACACATGTGGACATTGTCAAATCACAACATCCTCAACTAGGTCTAGGAAACAGCATGGTCTCAGTCTCAAGGAACACTTCCTAGGTGAGATCCATGTCTTATTTGTCACTATTCCTCTCATCCTGCCCAAATCATTTTGCTCTCAGGGCCCTCTCAGCCTGCCATGTGCTTCTTGCATCTATTTTTGACATCTACTTCCTAGGACATTGTTAGGTTTTTGTTTCCTAATCTTCTGTTGCTCTTAAAGCCCCTGTGTGCAGTCATGTGGAAAAAAAGCAAGTACTTGTACATCTCATTGTGGCAATGGGTCCACCTGTATCCCTAGTTAAATGATTTTTTTACCTTTCCCTCCACAAATTATACACACATCAAATACAGTGAAAGCAGGGTTAAACAGTGCGGGAGGGACATACAAAGCAAAATAGAAATTATAATATAAATGTTAGAAACAATTGCATGAAAGAAAAAAAACATCAACTTATATGACCTTTTCTGCTTATACTAGTTATTGCAAATAAGGGACACCATGGGACCTAAGTTTTTTTTGGCCTGGCTTCCTTTACTTAATATATTTTTTTCCAAGTCTTTCCATTTCCTAACAAATGGGGCAATGTGATGCTTTCTGATGGAGGCGTAGAATTCCATAGTGTATATATACCCGAACTTTACCACTTTGTTGTGTGTGGGTGGAGAGGATCGAGTGGGGAGAGGTGGGGGGAGTATGGGTACGGATGGGAAGGGAAAACAAAGAGGAGGCAACAATTCTTGATAAGAACTGTACTCGTTATCTTGCCTATGTAATTGTCATTCCTCTGTATGGTATTCTCACAATAAAAAGAAAAAGAAAGAAAGAAAGAAAGAAAGAAAGAAAGAAAGAAAGAAAGAAAGAAAGAAAGAAAGAAAGAAAGAAAGAAAGAAAGAAAGAAAGAAAGAAAGAAAGAAAGAAGGAAAGAAAGAAAGAAAGAAAGAAAGAAAGAAAGAAAGAAAGAAAGAAAGAGAAAGAAAAAAGAAATAAAGAAAGAAGAAAGAAAGAAAGAAAGAAAGAAAGAAAGCCAGAAAGAAAGAAAGAGAAAGAAAGAAGAAAGAAAGAAAGAAAGAAAGAAAGTCAGAAAGAAAGAAAGAAAGAAGAAAGAAAGAAAGAAAGAAAGAAAGAAAGAAAGAGAAAGAAAAAAGAAAGAAAGAAAGAAGAAAGAAAGAAAGAAAGAAAGAAAGAAAGAAAGAAAAAATACAGCTCACTTTTTACCTACCTAAAAAAAAAAAAACGCAAGTACTTAGAGGTGGGAAAATCATACAAGTATTGAAAAACAAACCTTAAACATATAGCCAGACATTTTTACAGGTGTACATTCTTGTAAAAGGTTATTTTTGATACGTTTGTCACATTTTATGACAGAGGGGAAGTGGAGAAGGGAAAAGGTGCTGCATTGTCCTCTCATAATTCAATGATTATTATTTAAAAATACTATAGTTGAAGAAATGTTAGATTTAAAGATAAAAACTGTGCTTCTGTTCTTTTTATAAGCTAGTCATTTATGAAATTTTCCTCACTAAAGTCTTGTCAACTGTGTCCCATAAACTATAGTCATCCTTCAAAATAATCAAGAAAAACTTTTACAAATAAGTGGGCTGCTGTCCAATCTCTGGATAAGAATTTAAGATACAACCTTGCCTGCGATTCTGTGTGTGCTCATGTGTGGGGAGTGTGTGTGTATGTGTGTGAATGTGTGTCTGTGCATATGTGTGTTTTAGGACTTGAACTCAGGGGCTCTATGACAATCCTGAGGTATCTTTCCCTTGACTGTAATGCTCTACCAATTGTACCACAGTTCCACTTCAAGTTTTTTGTAGTGAACTAGAGAGGCTCATAAAATTTCCTGGTCAGGTTATCTGAACTATACCTCAGGTCTCAACCTCCTGATTAGCTAGAGTTATAATTATGAGCCTCCAGAACCTGATGATAAAGCATTGTTACTGGAGGCTGTGAGGTTGCAAGTTTCATTCCAGCTTCACAACACTCTATATCATAAAACAGCAACAGCAACGTCCTATATCAAAATACAATAATAAGATGTAATTAGAATACAATTTAGTGATATAGTCTGCTAGCATAGGTTTCAGGAAACCTTGGTGTTAATGATTTGGCATCACAAAATCAAACCAAAAGATAATTTTAGTAGACTCTACAATTTTTTTAATTCCATCTTATAATAATTTCAAAACATTATAAGAAACAGGAAAATATTTATACTTATAAAGAGAATGTAAAAAAAGATAAAAGATGGCAGATTATGAAATGGAAAATTCTACACTGCAGGAAAATTATTGCCATAGTGAATATATGGAGGTATTGTTATGGTGAATATATGATAATGTTCTTCAGAGCAGAAATAGATGAATATATATTTAGTACACATAGTCTAACTTGTCTCTCTCTATCAACTTCCAATCTTCTAGTGCATATTATCAATGTATTCAGGTTTATGGTATGCTCCAAAATAACTAGCAGAGTCAGGAGGTTACCAAAATACATTAGTTTAATTGTTTTAGGAGATAAACGTGCTAATTATATTGACTATTCTATATATTAAACATGTAGTGTGTTCTCACTGTACTCTGTAAGTATGTACATACACTACTTCAAAGTGAAATGGAATACAACAAGATTTTACCTGTAAAGCTAGATATTTGGGACATCAGTTCCAAACCAGTGAAGTTTTACCTGCAATGCTCCCCAACCCTAGCTATGCATGATAGAATACGTATATCATCCCAGGTCCATGGGGAGCTGAGAGCAGGAGAATTTCATTTCCATGCCATTCTAGGCAAGAATTTCCACATGGCTCCATCTCAACACTGGCTAGCACCTATCACCCCTACCTAGGTTAAAATAAAAATAAGAGCATTGTAGTATAACAAATAATATTGAAACATGCCAATAAAAACCATCATGAACAACACACTCGTGTTTGTTCCTCATACCTGTAATCTTAACTGTTTCTATGATTATATATGTGATCCAAAGGCACCAAGCAGTTCATTATTTTAAAAATGACTATTTGATGCCAGGTGCCAGGGTCTCATGCCTGTAATCCCACCTACTTATGAGGCTGAGGTCTGAGGATCACAGTTCAAAGTCAACCAAGGAAGAACAGACCCCATAAGACTCTTATGTACAATTAACTCAAAAGAACAGAACTGGTTCTGTGGCTCAATAGGTAGAGTGTTAAGTAACTTGAGCACAAGTCTCAGGGATTGTGCTCAGGCCCTGAGTTCAAGCCTCAAAACTGACAAAAAAATAAACATTTTAATGTCTGAATTTCTTGTGAATTAAAATGACAGCTGTGGTATACAATTCTACAGACTATTACAGATTTAATTATATTTGTAGTCAGCAAAAGTAGCAGCACTTGAATAAAGTACATTTTTTCATAAACTGGGGCAGCCTGGTCTCTAATTAGAGGAAATTGCTGGACTCATATGTAGTATTTTTTTATGTTGTGAAGTATTTTATTTATTTATTTAGTTAGTTAGTTAGTTTATTTTTTTAATTTTAATTTTATTTTTTTGTGAACATACTGTACAGAGGGGTTACAATTACATGGGAAAGATAATGAGTACATTTCTTATCAAGGATTGCAGCCTCCTCCTTTGTTTACCATTCACATCCCTTCCCAGCCTCCCCCAACCCAATCTTCCCCCCGCAACAAAGTTGTAAAGTTCGTTTTTGACATGACGACTTGTACTTCTCATAGTTGCATCGGTTCAACCTGTATCCTTAAACGACTTGTTTTCGCCATCTCCTCCACAAATTATACCGACATCAAATATAGTGAAAGGAGGAGTTATACTGTGGGGGAGGAACATACAAAGCTACAAAGAAATAATCTTATAAATGAGTTAGAAACAAATGCATGAAAGAAAAAAACATTTAAATACATATCTTAGGGTTCATTTTCCTAACATCATATTAGCTGACCTTTCCTGCTTGACTCATACATATACTAGATATTGCAATTAAGGGACACCATGGGACATATGTTTCTTTGGGCTTGGCTTACATCACTTAATATAATTTTTCCCAAGTCTTTCCATTTCCTAACAAATGGGGAAATGTCATTATTTCTGATTGAGGCATAGAATTCCATTGTGTATATATACCACATTTTCTTGATCCATTCATCTACTGAGGGGCATCTGGGTTCCTTCCATATCTTAGCTATGCTAAATAATGCTGTAATAAACATAGTTGTGCTGGTAGCTTTAGTGTGGTCTTCTTTGTAAACATTTGGGTAAATGCCCAAAAGTGTGATTGCTGGGTCATAGGGGAGCTCTATGTGAAGTTTTTGAGGAACCTCCATACTGTTTTCCAAAGTGGTTGAATAAGTTTACACTCCCACCAAATATTAGAATGGAAGAAAGACAGCCTCTTCAGTAAGTGGTGCTGGCAAAATTGGTTAACTACTTGTAGAAAACTAAAACTAGATCCTTATATATCACCCTGCACCAGAATCAACTCCAAATGGATCAAGACCTCGGAGTCAAAGCATACACACTGAAAACATTACCGGATGGAATAGGAGAATCCCTAGGCCTCCTTGAAGCATGCCAAAATTGTCTTAATAGGGAACCGGAAACACAACAAATCAAAAAAAGGTTGGACAAATGGGATTGCAGGAAGTTGCAGAGCTTCTGCATGGCAAAGGACATAGCTAGCAAGGTCAATAGAAAGCCCACAGATTGGGAGAAGATCTTCACTAGCCATACAACAGACAAGGGTCTCATATCCAAAATATACTTGGAACTAAAAAAATTAAATCCCCCAACAACAAATCCTCAAATAACTGCCCAATAAATAAGTGGGCTAAAGACTTGAAGAGAAACTTCTCTGAAGAAGAAAGGATGGCCAATAGACACATGAAGAAATGCTCAACCTCCCTAGCCATAAAAGAAATGCAAATCAAAACAACATTGAGATACCACCTTACCCCAGTTAGAATGGCTATAATCAAGAAATCTAACAACAACAGATGCTGGAGGGGATGTGGACAGAAGGGAACCTTAGTGTTGGTGGGAGTGTAAACTTGTTCATACGTAGTATTTTTTGGTTGATTTTGTTTTGTTTTAGGATGAGAAACCTTATTTCTGCCAATGGCCATTTGGATATGTCTAACATCATTCAAAGGCCATGGAGAATTAACAGTAAAGACGGGACACAGTCAAATGGCAATAAACTTACTTGTCTTTATGCCATGTTCCAAGTGAATTGTTTAGCTTATATATCCCTATGGTCTATAGTTTCCTATTCCTACCTTCCTGAAAATACAAGCATATTCCACCAATTCAGATTTGCGCCAGGCAATATGTAGTATTAGTGCCAAGAGTCGAGGAAAATTATAACACAACTAGGGAAGCATGAAACCAACACTTTAGTAGCTGGACAATGGGGACTCAGACCTATAATCCTAGCTACTCTGGAGGCTGATGATCACATTACAATACCATCTGGAGTGAGAACATCTGTAATACTCTTCTCTCCAATTAGCCACACAAAAGCCATAAAGGAAGCTGAGACTCTAGAGGTAGAGTAGCCTTGATTACAAAATCTCAGGGGCAGCACCCAATCCTGAGTTCAAGCTGAAGTTCAGGCACAAAAACAAAAACAATCAACAACAAAAAAGAGAAACTGGGAGAAAGCTCAGGAAAGAATGGCATTGTCTACAAGAAAAATGTGTATGTTACATGAATTGTAAAATGGTAACCTCACTTTACACACCTTAGTGACAATTACATTGAAAAAGGAATCTGAGAAATCCCAAAGGCATGGGGCCTTATGATGTGCATCTGCTTTCCAGAATTTCAAAGTCCAATCATCTGAGCTGGTAACACACAGGTTGTAGCCAAGGGTGATTAGAAAATATGAAGGCAAAGATCTTTTCAGCTTGTCCCACTAAATCTTTGATTAAGCAAAAAACAAAACAATGCAAAGTAAAAACAATAGACTTTAAGGTTAATTAGGCTGCTATTAAAGATTCAGATGGTATACTTTGTGGAGGGGAAGGGAAAAAACATATTGTATAAGTAGGTATACAGATGGGCCCATTGCAACATGAGATGTACAACACATTATGTCAAAAAACGAACTTTACAACTTTGGCGGGGGAGGTGGGAGATGGGAAGGGATAGGAAGGGGAAATAAAGGAGGAGGCAACAATATTTCATAATAAATGTACTCATTACCTTGCTCATGTAATTTTAACTTCTCTGTACGTTATTTTCACAATTAAAAAATTGAAAAAAAAAGATTCCAGGCAGAATTATTCTGTTATATGATGAGCTAGTACATATGTTTTGTATATACTGAACTCACATATATCAGAAAAATATCCATGGATTCATAACTAGAAAATCTGAAATGTAAGGTATATTAATTAGATAAGTTTCATTAGGTAGCCAATGAAGAAAACAACACATGGTATTGTCAGGTTTATTAACTGAACTGCTGCCCATGACATACATGGTGAAGAGGCATGTAAAAAAATGGGGTGACCCAACCTAGGCCCAGGATGTATCTAGGCCAAGGACTGGATGAGGTATGGCCAGGTGGGGGAAATGTCTGGCCACACTGGATCTGGATGTGACCTCTGTGCCTGGGACTCTCTTATGGTCAGATAGAAAGTGTGACCAGTGGCTGACCAGGTTGTGACTTAGCAGGAGGGGGAGGTGGCTGCCTCCAGGTGTGCCAGATACCTAGGTAACACATAAAGGGTGGAAACTTAGCTAAGAAGAGGAGGGTGTCTGCATAGGGTCGGCATGGCTGGGGCAGACCTAATACCAAATACAAGTAGTAACTCTGCGTTGTGACTCCTAACTCCAAAACATTCATTCTCAGTCATTTTCTTTCCTTCCATCCTTCCTTCCTTCCTTCTTTCTTTCTTTCTTTCTTTCTTTCTTTCTTTCTTTCTTTCTTTCTTTCTTTCTTTCTTTCTTTCTTTCTTTCTTTCTTTCCTTCCTTCCTTCTTTCCTTCCTTCTTCCTTCTTTTCTTTTCTCTCTCCCGCTCTCCCTCTCTCTATCAATCTCTCCTCTCATTCACTCTCCCTCTCTCTATCCCCTACCTCAGTATTCTCAACTCTCAAATAATGAACACTTGGTGAGTTGAACTCAGAAGCTGGGAAGAGCAGCTCACTTGGCCATTGTGACATTTAATTTCATGTTTCATTACACCTCTTCCACTGGTCACTGGAATCAAATAAGGAACACAGCAGCATGGCATCTTAAGCCATTTGGAGGAAGAAAGCAAGCACGTTCACTGCATTCTGTCAGGTCCACCCTGGGAAGGTGAGGCAGACTCCTCCCTCCTCTTGGCGAAATCTCAGCCCAGTTTCTGCATCAGGAGAGGTGACTGCTTCCAAGTGAACCAGTTACCTACGTGACACAGGTATTGAGCAGAGACTTATCCTCTTGTCGTGCTGAGATTAATGGCATGATTCAAAATGATCCACTAGTTTGTTGAGATTGGGACTTCCTAAATTTTTGGTTAGGCTATGTTCAAATTGTGATCTATTTATTTCTGACTACTAACCATGATTATAGATGTGAGCCAATGTGAAACAGCACATCAGACCATTCAAAGTTCTTTATCACACATGGAAAACACGCAGTTTCCCAAGTTACATACAAGTTGACAGACAGCAAAATAAGTCCTTAATTCTGGTCGAGACGTGTTTTCAATGTAAAACAAAATTACTTAGCAAAATATCTGACTAATGTGATTATACTTTCAAACTTACCCTACATTTTAATAACAAATCACCTATATTAGACAATGATTAACCCAAATTACCTGTAATCATTTATTTTTAGCATATCTTCTAGAGGTAGGCAGAACTGGAGCACACACTATTAACTAAGGTGGTAGAATTTGAGAGGATCATAATTCTGAATCAGTCTCAGAAGGAAAGTATCACCCATATCATCCTACTAGGTAGGGATATTGGAATGTAATCATGATCCTTGCTTTTTCGGCTTGGTGCAAAAGTTGCTACTCTATGAGTAATGTAACTTAAACAAGAAAGGATTGGTGGAAGGACTCCAGTGGTGGAGTATCTGTCTGGCAAACACAACATCAAAACTCAAATCAACTTCCAAAAGATAAAATAAGAAAAGGAAAGAAAGAACAACTCACACTGAGCATGTGTTCAATGTAAAAATTTACACTAAATCATTGTAGTTATAATATCATCATATAATTCTAGGAGCAAATACATTTTGTGTCAAGGCTAAATGAGAAAATAACATACTATATACAAAGCTTTGGTAAAGCATAGGTCTGGCTTACAATGGTGAATGCTTAAGTTTGCATGTGCAGTGCTGTGCTGGGTGGTTAAGGTTTATGGAAGTCCATCATTTTGATGAGCTTGGCATGATGAAATTACCTAACCATACAGTTCACTGAACAGATACTACTGACATATATATATATATATATATATATATATATATATATATAATATACACTAAATATACACATGTATGTATTTATATATTAAGTTGCATGTAAATCAAATAAAATTTAAAATGAATAAATTTAGTGAGCATATACCTTTCCCAAATAATTATTTTACCTGAATAAATTCATGTCTTAAAGTCTCCAATACTATATAACACTTACATGTTTGCTGATCCCCTTCAGCTTTTTTATGATATTGTTTTTTTTCTTTTTTAGATGAAAAATCCAGCCAATAAATACACTTTTATAACATTCCTTTCTTTATAAAATGAAAAACACGTTGTGTAATCTGGCTCTTTATGTGTTATCAAAAAAAATTTTATAATTTCAAGTACATATTTTCTTAGACTTAGGTCTCACTCATTTCTTCCAATAATATCTATGGAAAGGAGAAAATGAAGGATCATTCTGTTACTTTGGGAGCTTTTGTTATTATTCCCTGCAATAAATATTATGAAAATAAAATTCTGAAATTATTTAGAGAGATGACATGAAAGTTACCTTTCTACACACCCATGCTACTCCCTCAACTAAATCATAGAAATTGAAATAAGTAACATTTTAGCTGGGAGCCAGTGGCTCATGCCTGTAATCCTAGCTACTCAGGAGCTAAGATCTGAGGATTGTAGTTCATAGCTAGCTCTGGCAGGAAATCCGTGACGTCCTTACCTCCAATTAACCACCAGAAAACCGGAAGTGGCACTGTGGCTCAAGTGGTAAAGTGCTAGCCTTGATCTAAACAGCTTAGAGACAGTGCCTAGGCCCCGAGTTCAAGCCCCATGACCATGAAAAATAAAAAAGGAAAAAGGGAGGAAAGCAATATTTTAAATCTAATGTGCACATATACACAAAAGTTGTCTAGAAATAAAATTATAACAGCTCCTGGACTGGTAAAAAATAGATTAAAGTGAAATTGCCTTCAATCATTCATTTAGACAATCTATACTGAGGGCAGGTTATTGGAGCTCACATAACTATCTAAAGAGGTAGAATTTGAGAGTATCACAGTTTAGAACCAGTGTGCAAGAAAAGTAACAAGGTTTTCATATCATCCTAAAGCCTGGCATGTTGGAATGCATTTGTGATCCCAGCTACTTGGCAGATAGATGTGAGGATCTTAGCCTCTGTTCAGCGCTCAGCAAAATTGATAACCTATGAGCAAAGTAACTAAATTGAAAAGGATTGTTCTAATGGTAGAATACTTGTTCTGCAAAAAAAATATCTAAATTCATACTCATTTTCTAAAAGAAGAACGAAAAGAGAAGAAAGATAAAAAGAGAAAAGAGAGAAATAAAAGAAAGTAGAGAAGGGGGAGGAGAGAAGGGGAGGAAGGAGGGAAGGAAGGAAGGAGGATAAGAAGGAAGGAAGGAAGGAAGGAAAGAAGGAAGGAAGGAAGGAGGAAAAGAAAAGAAAGAAAGGGAGGAAGAAAGAAAGGGAGGAAGAAAGAAAGGGAGAGAGGTACAAATAAAAACCTCAGCATGTGTTAGATTTTAATAATGACCCCAAATCCTTTTAGATATAAATGCCATCATTTAATTCTCTGGACAGGGACATTTTGTATCGAGCCCTGTTGTAAGGTCATGGGACCTCCGAAAGACCATCAGAGACCACTACCAATGTGAAAAGCAAAAGAGTCCTTTATTTTCATACTCAAGCTTGTTCCTCCATGCTCTAGGTAACTGGTGAGGGTAAGAGACCCCAAGCACAAAACCAGCACATCTTTTATAATATTGAAAAAACAAGTTTAGGAAATTTCCACACAAGCAGTTACATGATTGGTTTGAGGCCACCCTAACTGCACTGTCTTTTTTCTGAACTATTGGTATGTTCTGTTCCTGGAACACTTGGGTAACTGTTCTGCTTTCTTAAGGGTGGGCAGGGTTGGTGGCAACCTGTGTTTTTTTTTCTCTCTCTCTTGGTTACTCTGAGGACAGCTTAGCACAAGATGGTGGCGTTAATCTTAAATTGGATTTACCTTGGCTCTTCATTCTCTCCTCTTCTAAAGCATCAGGGTCCAATCATGGTACCCTAATTGGCACAATCTTCTATATATACAGTTTGGTATAGGGTTCTCAGAATCAATAGATGGATTGTGCTGATTCTCTCTTTTACAAAGGACACCAGTCTACAAGGTCCAATTGTGAGTAACAAAATTAACCGTATCAAAGGCCCTAATATTTTCTTCCAGCAATCCTGACTCCATATGTCACAGCTAACATAATTTTATACCAACTGTACTTCTAAGCTCCAATTTTAAGACATACTCATACTATTTGCTACATACTTAAACTTTCTGAGGTTTGTCTTCTTTACAAACATTTTAAGATGATCAGTACTTTTTAAGTCCTTTCTTATCCAGAAGATACCAATTTTTCCCCAATTCATTTCTTAAGGCTTTCTTTACTACCCTCTTGTTCTTTAAAATTCCATAAGCTTTTTGTGGCTAGAGTTTAAAACTGCCCATTTTTCCTTTGACTTGTGGAACCAAGTTATCTCAGAAAGCCTCAATGCACTAGTGGGATGAAAAGCTTGCTAGATTTTAAGGCTAAGATTAGGTCTGTGTCTCATTCCTCTTACTACTTCCACTGATTAAAAAATCTCTCCTTTATCTTTAAAACACACATAGGAGGAAACAGGTTATTAGCATACGAGAGCCAAACTAGGTGTGACCCTGAAGTGTCTAAGGCAAGACAGTGATATCCTTGCCCCCAATATCCACTGGGGGATTAGAAAGGGTTACTGGATATCACCAAAACAATGTCCCACAAGAGCTTAATTTTAGCAGCTTTCAACCGGGAAGCACTCTCAAATGATGGAATCAGGCAGGAGTTCAGTCGACATCTACCACTGTGGAGTTGGACTAGGTGATGATGAGATTTCCTCCAGGTGACTGCCAGGCTGTTTTTGAGCTTTATCCTGCAGTAGCATGGTCTCTTAGTGGCTCCAAGGGACTGTCACACCTTGTGCTGGGCTGCCAATTCATACACAGACTGGTTAAGGATACATTGCATAGGCTTGGCAGTCTGTGACCCCACTAGTTTTTAAGACTATTTAGACAATAATCCAGGACAATTTACCAAGATAACAACTGTTTATACTACAGTTTTTAATAAATCTAGGATTTCCTAGGCAGAAATAGAGGGCTCAGGTTTGTACTCTTTTTTCCCATGCCTTTTCCTTCTGTCAATTTTACAACATTTTTAAAAAGGTGACTCTGGTCCCTTGTTCTTCAACGGGGAAGATGGGTGAAGATTCATCTTCTGTCATTTCTTTAAGCTGATTCAGGGTTGTTGATCCTACTAGCCAGGAACCTATAACCTTAGCCCATTTTACAAAGAGGTTACCAGGGTTAAATGTCATTAAGAACAATATTTTAACTTTTTACAAATGCACAGAACTTTTTTTCTGGCTACAACAGTGGAGCTTATTTAGGACTCTGGTTTGTTAAAGCATCTTTCTGGATGGTTTAGGAATGTGATCTCTAGTAATCCTAACAATGTGAGAGTTAACTATGCAGCCCTTCAGACAGATATCAATAGAAACACACTTTCAGGTTTACAAACATTTTTCCTGAGCAAATGAATTTCATGTAGCTGGTTTCAGCTCAAAAGTTACTGCCAATTAGAGCTTTTGGCACATACAAGTGTTGGGATCCAAACTATCCTCCATATTTCACAACCTTAGATTTTTAGTACTATCACAGATGACCGACAAGTTCCTGGCGCTTACAAGGTAGATAGTCATAGACATTAGGCATGCTTACAATCTATCTTTCCATTACCTTCTGGCTCTGACCAATTTTTGAAGGGCCACACACTAATGACTCTAGGACCTGACATTATTTCTGCAATCCAAGCAGTGGCTTACAGTCTCTGGATGCTCCTCCATTGCTTTCGTCCCAGAAGTGTCTTCTCCACACTGGGAAAAATGCCTCATTGGCATTTCTCTTAGTTGGTTGCTGGACTTGAACTCAGGGCCTGAGTGTTGTCCCTTAGCTCTACAGTTCAAGGTTAGCACTCTGCCACTTTTGAATCCTAAAGCACCACTGCTTGCTCTTTCAGCTTTCTGCTGGCTGAGTAGAGGTCACATTCTCATAGGGACCTTTTTCTACTTGGGCTGGCTTCAAACCGGTTTGCAGATCAATGAGTTTCTTAAAGGCCACTTTACTCCAATTAAAAGCAACAAGGTGGTCAACATAGAAGTAGCTTTTAAGCATGTTCTTACCTGAAACATATTAAGTGCTAAAGTTACATGTGACAAACTTACAAGAATCCTCCCTCATTTTTGTGGGCCTGATGGGAACTGTTACCAAAAAAACCTATGAGAGCAAACTGAAATGGGAATTAAGCAATTATTTTGGTAATCCTAATTTTTCCTTTTTGCACTTTGAGGCAAATGTTTAGAACAAATTTACTTTTTAACTTTATATACAGAAATCAATTCCTAATTTGTAAGCCTCCTATTAATCTCTGTTTCAATATTCTATACATTTGGTTGCATTATGAAAAATCCCTTGAACTCTCGATGCTAGGTGTCACTCATTTCCTCTTGGATGCTTGTTTTAAAACAGATACACATTAAAACTTTTAAACTCAAATAACAAATTTTTCTTAATGCAAAAATTACAATCAACATCACTGTACGAAGAAGCTAGACATAACACCTTTATGCCTTAAAAAAATCCAATGGCAGAATATCATTGAGAGCAAATCACATTATACAAATAAACTTTTTAACCCTCTTTTTAGAGCCGCCTTTATTTTAATTTTAACACATCCAAGGGGCAGTTTTAGCAGTGCTAATCAGATCATCACATCAATCATTTTTACCATTAGGTTTCCAGTGTCTATCTGCAGGGAAAAGGGACAGAATAAAGATGGGCCACTTGACCCTTCCTGTGTAATGGGCATGCACCCAGTCCAACTCTTTATGGTTAGATGAACTATGTTGGTGCCAGCTTGCCCTCTTTCACCATGCATAGACTCCTCCCAGGGCCTGTTACACCATGCATGACCAGGAGAACTGTACTTGTGTCTGTTCACCCTTCACTCCTAAGAATGAGTCTTCTGTTGGCTTCTAATTTTCTCCTTTTTGTTAATCCAGATATCTTGATTACAGTGTTGATTATGCATTCTCAAATACCAGATTTTCTAATTTTCAAGTTAAAGAATCCTTAAAAAGCCATTAAAAACAATGTGTAAATTCTTCAGAAAATTTTTGGTAATGTCCAAACCTTATAACCTTTTGAATTTTAAACTTAATCTCACCCAATTGTTATAGCATGCTGACAATTTATATCATGAACATGTTCGCAAACACATACAAAACACACTCACACAGATCTTTAAGCATGCAAAAATAAAAATCAGTTGTTTGTAGACATTCTAAAGTTTTCAAAGAAAAATTTAAGACAATATTTCTTTTAAACTAAGTAACTTTGTTGAGTTTCATTTTCCCAGGGCTTGCTTGTTTAGCAAGGAATTTTACCAATTGGTATTTTGAATCTCTTCTGTTGGAGGAAGGCTGGGAGTGACGGGGGTCACCTGAAACTGAAGTGGCCTGATTTTTTTAATCAATTTTAGATAAAAGCACTTTACATTTTTTGGGACTAGCTGAAAAGAGAAAACCAGCCACACAGCCTTTTCTGTGACTGAGGCCAGCTGGAGGCTGGAACTTTTATTTCCCCAGAGATGTTCAAATAAATAAGAAAAATGCACAACCAAAAACATACATTTAAAACTAATACCAATTCTAAAACAGAACTAGACAAGACAACAATCAAAGGCTGACTTTGTCTCTACCAGAACTCTGTGGCATTCTCACTCAGCAAACTATATTCAGAGTCTTCTGAGTGAGCCTGCCACTCTCACCCAGAACTTTCCTATCTCAGGAAACATAAAACAGAGAGCAGTCAAGTCTCAGTGAATGGGGTGACAAATCACCAACATTTGTTTACCCAGGGGCTTTCCAAGGTGGAAAGGAACCCCCAATCATTTTGGAGCAAGGGAAATAAGTCCTTAGTGGCCATCCCCTCTGACTGGCAGATTCTCCTCCATACTCACACCTCCGTGGGCCAAGGCCTAAGGCTAAGATGAACACCTAATGACAAACAGAACAGTCAACACAAAGACACAACTTACAAAGGCACGCTGCAGCATTGTAAATTACCAACCAGAAAGTGCCAGACTATAAATGGAGAGTTTCCCCCAAAACAGAAAACTTCCCAATACAGATGGAAAACTTCCCAAAAAATGTCTGCATGAAAGTGTGAGACTACAAACGGAACATTTCCCAAAAAATGTCTGTACTAAACAGCAATCTACCCAGAGGGGTCTGGGGACGTCTCCTCACAGACCCCGTTGGCAGTCTTATAGTTCATCCCCCAAGACTCCTTGCCAATCAGAATACAGACTCTGTGGGAAAACAGAATTACAGATACAGAACCTACAGGCAACCAAATATACAGAACAGCAATGCCTTGACTTAACGGATGGGTTTTTTGGGACTCTGTGGTGGGGCGTCTGGAAGGTCTCATGAGGGGGATTCCAGATGAGCCCCCAGAAATGTTGCATGGACTTGGGAACCCCGAAAGACCACCAGAGACCACGACCAATGCGAACAGCAAAAGAGTCCTTTATTTGCAAGCTCAAGCTTGTTCCTTCATGCACTCGGTAACCTGTGACAGTAAGAGACCCGAGCACAAAATCAGCACAACTTTTATAGTATTGAACAAACAAATTTAGGGAATTTCCACACAAGCAGTTACATGATTGGTTTGAGGCCACCCTAACTGCACTGCCCTTTTTATGAACTATTGGTATGTTCTGTTCCTGGAACACTTGGGTAACTGTTCTGCTTTCTTAAGGGTGGGCAGGGTTGGTGGCAACCTGTGTTTTGTCTCTCTCTTGGGGTTAATCTGAGGGCAGCCTCCACAAGATGGTGGCGTTAATCTCAAATTGGAGTTACTTTGGCTCTTTAGCCTGAATAAACTATAGCATACCACATACAAAGCTTTGGTAAAACACAGGTCTGTCTTAAAATGTTGGACCAATAAGAGTGTATGTCTAGTGATGTTGCAGTTGTGTCTTAATGTGTGTGGAGTTTTCCATCCTTATGATCTTATAATGATGAAATTGACTAACTACACAATTACCTGGGCAGATCCCT